>NW_026278963.1:75000-165911 GCF_023373465.1 Oncorhynchus keta | reverse complement strand
ACCCAGCTGTTAGATGATACTGGTCCTAGGGGAGGGACTAACCCAGCTGTTAGATGATACTGGTCCTAGGGGAGGGACTAACCCAGCTGTTGGATGATACTGCTGTTAGACTGGTCCTAGGGGGAGGGACTAACCCAGCTGTTAGATGATACTGGTCCTAGGGGGGACTGATACTGGTCCTAGGGAGGGACTAACCCAGCTGTTAGATGATACTGGTCCTAGGGGAGGGACTAACCCAGCTGTTAGATGATACTGGTGACTGGTCCTAGGGGAGGGACTAACCCAGCTGTTACATGATACTGGTCCTAGGGGAGGGACTGGTCCTAGGGGAGGGACTAACCCAGCTGTTGGATGATACTGGTCCTAGGGGGAGGGACTAACCCAGCTGTTGGATGATACTGGTCCTAGGGGAGGGACTAACCCAGCTGTTAGATGATACTGGTCCTAGGGGAGGGACTAACCCAGCTGTTAGATGATACTGGTCCTAGGGGGAGGGACTAACCCAGCTGTTAGATGATACTGGTCTAGGGGAGGGACTAACCCAGCTGTTAGATGATACTGGTCCTAGGGGAGGGACTAACCCAGCTGTTAGATGATACTGGTCCTAGGGGAGGGACTAACCCAGCTGTTAGATGATACTGGTCCTAGGGGAGGGACTGCTGTTAGATGATACTGGTCCTAGTCCTAGGGGAGGGACCCCAGCTGTTAGGGGAGGGACTAACCCAGCTGTTAGATGATACTGGTCCTAGGGGAGGGACTAACCCAGCTGTTAGATGATACTGGTCCTAGGGGGAGGGACTAACCCAGCTGTTAGATGATACTGGTCCTAGGGGAGGGACTAACCCAGCTGTTAGATGATACTGGTCTAGGGGGAGGGACTAACCCAGCTGTTAGATGATACTGGTCCTAGGGGGAGGGACTAACCCAGCTGTTAGATGATACTGGTCCTAGGGGAGGGACTAACCCAGCTGTTAGATGATACTGGTCCTAGGGGAGGGACTAACCCAGCTGTTAGATGATACTGGTCTAGGGGAGGGACTAACCCAGCTGTTAGATGATACTGGTCCTAGGGGAGGGACTAACCCAGCTGTTAGATGATACTGGTCCTAGGGGAGGGACTAACCCAGCTGTTAGATGATACTGGTCTGGTCCTAGGGGAGGGACTAACCCAGCTGTTAGATGATACTGGTCCTAGGGGGAGGGACTAACCCAGCTGTTAGATGATACTGGTGACTGGTCCTAGGGGGAGGGACTAACCCAGCTGTTAGATGATACTGGTGACTGGTCCTAGGGGAGGGACTAACCCAGCTGTTAGATGATACTGGTCCTAGGGGGAGGGACTAACCCAGCTGTTAGATGATACTGGTGACTGGTCCTAGGGGAGGGACTAACCCAGCTGTTAGATGATACTGGTCCTAGGGGAGGGACTAACCCAGCTGTTAGATGATACTGGTCCTAGGGGAGGGACTAACCCAGCTGTTAGATGATACTGGTCCTAGGGGAGGGACTAACCCAGCTGTTAGATGATACTGGTGACTGGTCCTAGGGGAGGGACTAACCCAGCTGTTAGATGATACTGGTCCTAGGGGAGGGACTAACCCAGCTGTTAGATGATACTGGTCTGGTCTAGGGGGAGGGACTAACCCAGCTGTTAGATGATACTGGTCCTAGGGGGAGGGACTAACCCAGCTGTTAGATGATACTGGTCCTAGGGGGAGGGACTAACCCAGCTGTTAGATGATACTGGTCTGGTCCTAGGGGGAGGGACTAACCCAGCTGTTAGATGATACTGGTCCTAGGGGAGGGACTAACCCAGCTGTTAGATGATACTGGTCCTAGGGGAGGGACTAACCCAGCTGTTAGATGATACTGGTGACTGGTCTAGGGGAGGGACTAACCCAGCTGTTAGATGATACTGGTCCTAGGGGAGGGACTAACCCAGCTGTTAGATGATACTGGTCCTAGGGGGAGGGACTAACCCAGCTGTTAGATGATACTGGTCTGGGGGGAGGGACTAACCCAGCTGTTAGATGATACTGGTCCTAGGGGAGGGACTAACCCAGCTGTTAGATGATACTGGTGACTGGTCCTAGGGGGAGGGACTAACCCAGCTGTTAGATGATACTGGTCCTAGGGGAGGGACTAACCCAGCTGTTAGATGATACTGGTCCTAGGGGAGGGACTAACCCAGCTGTTAGATGATACTGGTCCTAGGGGAGGGACTAACCCAGCTGTTAGATGATACTGGTCCTAGGGGGAGGGACTAACCCAGCTGTTAGATGATACTGGTCCTAGGGGGAGGGACTAACCCAGCTGTTAGATGATACTGGTCCTAGGGGAGGGACTAACCCAGCTGTTAGATGATACTGGTCCTAGGGGAGGGACTAACCCAGCTGTTAGATGATACTGGTCCTAGGGGAGGGACTAACCCAGCTGTTAGATGATACTGGTCCTAGGGGAGGGACTAACCCAGCTGTTAGATGATACTGGTCCTAGGGGAGGGACTAACCCAGCTGTTAGATGATACTGGTCCCTAGGGGGAGGGACTAACCCAGCTGTTAGATGATACTGGTCCTAGGGGGGGGACTAACCCAGCTGTTAGATGATACTGGTCCTAGGGGAGGGACTAACCCAGCTGTTAGATGATACTGGTCCTAGGGGGAGGGACTAACCCAGCTGTTGGATGATACTGGTCCTAGGGGAGGGACTAACCCAGCTGTTGGATGATACTGGTCCTAGGGGAGGGACTAACCCAGCTGTTAGATGATACTGGTCCTAGGGGAGGGACTAACCCAGCTGTTAGATGATACTGGTCCTAGGGGGAGGGACTAACCCAGCTGTTAGATGATACTGGTCCTAGGGGAGGGACTAACCCAGCTGTTAGATGATACTGGTCCTAGGGGAGGGACTAACCCAGCTGTTAGATGATACTGGTCCTAGGGGAGGGACTAACCCAGCTGTTAGATGATACTGGTCCTAGGGGGAGGGACTAACCCAGCTGTTAGATGATACTGGTCTGGTCTAGGGGGAGGGACTAACTGTTAGCTGTTGGATGATACTGGTGACTGGTCCTAGGGGAGGGACTAACCCAGCTGTTAGATGATACTGGTGACTGGTCCTAGGGGAGGGACTAACCCAGCTGTTAGATGATACTGGTGACTGGGGATCCTAGGGGAGGGACTAACCCAGCTGTTGGATGATACTGGTGACTGATCCTAGGGGAGGGACTAACCCAGCTGTTAGATGATACTGGTCTGGTCTAGGGGAGGGACTAACCCAGCTGTTGGATGATACTGGTCCTAGGGGGAGGGACTAACCCAGCTGTTGGATGATGACTGGTCCTAGGGGAGGGACTAACCCAGCTGTTGGATGATACTGGTCCTAGGGGAGGGACTAACCCAGCTGTTGGATGATACTGGTCCTAGGGGAGGGACTAACCCAGCTGTTAGATGATACTGGTCCTAGGGGGAGGGACTAACCCAGCTGTTAGGATACTGGTCCTAGGGGGAGGGACTAAGATGATACTGGTCCTAGGGGAGGGACCCAGCTGTTAGATGATACTGGTCCTAGGGGGAGGGACTAACCCAGCTGTTAGATGATACTGGTCCTAGGGGGGGGACTAACCCAGCTGTTAGATGATACTGGTCCTAGGGGTTAGGGACTAACCCAGCTGTTAGAGGGGGAGGGACTAACCCAGCTGTTAGATGATACTGGTCCTAGGGGGAGGGACTAACCCAGCTGTTGGATGATACTGGTGACTGGTCCTAGGGGTTAGGGACTAACCCAGCTGTTGGATGATACTGGTGACTGGTCCTAGGGGTTAGGGACTAACCCAGCTGTTAGATGATAGGATCCTAGGGGTTAGGGACTAACCCAGCTGTTAGATGATACTGGTCCTAGGGGTTAACCCAGCTGTTGGATGATACTGGTGACTGGTCCTAGGGGGAGGGACTAACCCAGCTGTTAGATGATACTGGTCCTAGGGGAGGGACTAACCCAGCTGTTGGATGATACTGGTGACTGATCCTAGGGGCAGTATCTCCGCCTCCTCTGGTAGAACAACCGTCAACTCCTGTCGAGGAGCAGGCAACTCCTATACACACAAACACATATTTCATGTTTACCTGAATACGGCGCCCATTTTATTTTTACTCACATGAAGTTCTGAATTTCCAGAGGAGGTCAGGGGGTTAGGAGAGGTCAGGGGTTAGAGAGAGGCCAGGGGTTAGAGAGAGGCCAGGGGTTAGAGAGGGCCAGGGGTCCTGGGGCCAGGGGTTAGAGAGAGGCCAGGGTTTGAGAGAGACCAGGGTTTAGAGAGAGGCCAGGGTCCCAGGGGTTAGAGGAGGCCAGGGGTTAGAGAGAGGCCAGGGGTTAGAGAGGCCAGGGGTTCCAGGGGTTAGAGAGAGGCCAGGGGTTAGAGAGAGGCCAGGGGTTAGAGAGAGGGCCAGGGGGTTAGAGAGCTCGGCCAGGGGTTAGAGAGGGGCCAGGGGTTAGAGAGGGGCCAGGAGTTAGACTCTCCCAGGGGTTAGAGAGGGGCCAGGGGTTAGAGAGAGGTTCTGGGGTTAGAGAGCATCCGTCCAGGGGCTTAGAGAGAGGCCAGGGGTTAGACAGTTCCCAGGGGTTAGAGCTGAGCCAGGGGTTAGAGAGAGGCCAGGGGTTAGGGAGGCCAGGGGGTAGAGACTATCACACCTGGGGACAAAGACAGAGAGGGGTTAGAGAACGGAAGCTAGAGGCCAGGGGTTAGAGAGAGGGCCAGGGGTTAGAAAACGAGGTCAGGGGTTAGAATACCAGGGGTACCTCAGGCAGGATCTCATCCAGGGTTTTGATGGAACAGGGTTTCCTTGCCCGACCACTAAGCCTTCGTCGTCATCATCATCTTCATCTGCCTGACCTAACACAACAGCCAGTTCAAACCGGGTGGAAGAGGAGTCTGAATCACTGTCTGAGGAGCTGCTGCTGTCCTGCTGGTCCCTGACACCGTCCTGTAACGTCAGCAGTACCTGGGGGTCCTGAGAGGGTCCTGGGAGATCCTGGGGGTCCTGGGAGGGGTCCTGGGAGAGGTCTGGGAGGGGTCTTGGGAGAGGTCCTGGCAGGTCAGAGAGAGGTCCCGGGAGAGGTCCTGGGGAAGGTGTGTGGTTCCATCTCCCAGCTCGGAGCTCGAGACAGAGCTGAGATACTCTGTAACCTCCATCTCCTCTGCTCCTCCCAACTCTCCCGGTAAATGGCTGTCAAACAGTAACCTGTTCAGACTGAGGTCCCGGAGGTCAGTCCCTGAGGTTCTGTCTCAGCTGTGCATCCGTCCTCCAGGTGCTTGGTGCTGGTACCGTTGTTCAGTTTTCCTCTCCGTGTGTCTCTGCTGAGCCTGAAGAACCTCCGGTACCAAAGCCGTCTCCTCTGGTTAACTCCATCCCGTTGCTGGGTAGAGACTAAAATAAGACCTGTGTTCAAAGACAGCACAACTACAATCAGCTGGGTAATAAAGATTAAACCAAAGATTAAATAACAGACAGAATAAAGATCTCTCTCTCTCAAAGAACGGAAGCTAACAATTCAGCAAACTGAAAAATACGTTTCCGAGGGCTATGAAAACTTGAAATCGGCCTAGTTTTGTTGCAAAATGTTGTTGTACTTTGTGCACTAATGAATACACCCCTGGTACCTCAAAACCACAGTTTGGATCTGTACAATCTGGACCTGTATTCTGCCCACACAACCACTAAATAAGAAAGTAGCTATCATCTAGTATCTATGGCCAGTCAAAAGTAACCTGTTCAGTTCCAAATGCTGGAGAACATGAGAACATAGAGTGAAATCTGGTGGTTGGCCTGCAGTGTTGAGTAACATGAGTCTTCAATATTCCCAGGTAAGAAGTTTTAGGTTGTAGTTGTTATAGGACTATTTCTCTCTACAACATTTGTATTTCATATACCTTTGACTATTGGATGTTCTAATAGGTACTTTAGTATTGCCAGCCTAATCTCGGGAGTTGATAGGCTTGAAGTCATAAACAGAGCTGCTGGCAAACGCAGGAAAGTGCTGTTTGAATGAATGCTTACGAGCCTGATGCTGCCTACCAATGCTCAGTCAGTTTGCTCGATCAAATCATAGACTTAATTATAATACACACAGAAATACGAGCCGTAGGTCATTAATATGGTAAAATCTGGAAACTATAATTTCGAAAACAAGACGTTTATTTTTTCAGTGAAATATGGAACCGTTTGGTATGTTATCTAACGGGTGGCATCCCTCAGTCTAAATAGTGTTGTTACATTGCACAACCTTCAATGTTATGTCATAATTATGTACAATTCTGGCAAATTAATTACGGTCTTTGAATAAATGGTATTCACACAGTTCGCGACGAGCCCAAACTGCTTGCACAGAACGCAAGAGAAATGACAACTGTACCGGTTGGCATTATTACAATGTTGTTTATCATATTGCAAACGTGTAGATGATGGACTTACGTTCGAGTAGTTAAGGCTACAAAGCTGTTCTCTCGGCAGTCTGCTACTCTCAGTAACGTTACTCTGCTGTTCGCAACACGTTTTGATTCGGAAACAACGTGGTCTTGTTGTCTTCCGGGTTGTGGAACCTTTCTTTCGGCCGCCGGAGGAAATGACGGACAGTGTTGTCCGACGGACCAGCAGCATCCGCCGGAGTTGTCAATACAGAACACGTTTTTTCAACCGGTGATCAAACTTCGCACATACAACTAAAACATGGTAAAATTACACTTATTTAACATCCTTAACATGTATCTAGATATGTAGAAATATATTTAGCTAAACCTAGATGTATATAATGTTATAGCGCTCTTACAACCTAGTGAATGTATACTGCAAAAGAATATTAACGCAAAATGCAACAATTTCAACGATTCATGAGTTAGTTAATTTAATGAAATCAGTCAATTGAAATAAATAAATTAGGCCCTAATCTATGGATCTCACGTGACTTTCACAAGCACCAAGTCTAGGACTTGCCTAGTTCAATAAAAAACAGGTCCTAAGGCTTCTTAACAGCTTCTATCCCCCCACTATTTGCATTGAATACTATTTTTTTTTACGCTGCTGTTCCTCGCTGTTTATTACGTAGTCACTTTACCCCTACCCACATATTACCTCGACTAACCTGTACCCCCGCAGATAGACTCAGTATTGGTATTTTTTTACTTTAGTTTATTTATTAAATATTTTCGTCAATCTTATTTTACTAAAGCTTTTAAATAAGTATTTCACATGACTGGACATGAGGGCAGGAGCACAGTGATGGGTGGGCCTGGGAGGGCTCCACCCACTGGGGAGCCAGGCCCAGCCAATCAGAATGAGTTTTCCCCACAAAGGGCTTTATTACAGACAGAAATACTCCTCCGTTTCATCAGCTGTCCGGGTGGCTGGTCTCAGACGATCTCACAGGTGAAGAACCCGGATGTGGATGTCCTGGGCTGGTGTGGTTACACGTGGTCTGGAGTAGTTACACGTGGTCTGGAGTAGTTACACGTGGTCTGGAGTAGTTACACGTGGTCTGGAGTGGTTACACGTGGTCTGGAGTAGTTACACGTGGTCTGGAGTAGTTACACGTGGTCTGGAGTAGTTACACGTGGTCTGGAGTAGTTACACGTGGTCTGGAGTAGTTACACGTGGTCTGGAGTAGTTACACGTGGTCTGGAGTAGTTACACGTGGTCTGGCGTAGTTACACGTGGTCTGGAGTAGTTACACGTGGTCTGAAGTAGTTACACGTGGTCTGGAGTAGTTACACGTGGTCTGCAGTTGTGATGCCGGTTGGACGTACTGCCAAATTCTCTAACATGACGTTGGTGGCGGCTTATGGTAGAGAAATGAGCATTAAATTCTCAGGCAAGAGCCCTGGAGGAAATTTCAGCATGTGAATTACACGCTCCCTCAACTTCAGACATCTGTGGTGTTGTGTGACAAAACTTCATATTTTAGAGTGACCTTTTATTGTCCTCAGCACAAGGTGCACCTGTGTAATGAGCATGCCGTTTAATCAGCTTCTTGATATGCCACACCTATCAGCTGGATGGATTATCTTGGCAAAGGAGAAAGACTCACTAACTGGGAAATACGCTTTCTTGCGTATGGACATATCTAGGATCTTTTATTTCAGTTAATGAAACATGGTACCAACACTTTACATGTTGCGTTTATATTTTAGTTCAGTATAGAATAATGCAAGACAGAGTTCTAACAGTCGTGTGTGTGTGTGTGTGTGTGTGTGTGTGTGTGTGTGTGTGTGTGTGTGTGTGTGTGTGTGTAGCCGAAGGCGGGGAAAGGTAAACCAACTCAGAAGGAGAAGGTGTGTCATCCCTATAGCAGGAAAGCTGCTTACCTGGCCAGCCAGGAGATACGTCTGGGAAAGAAGGAGAGGTAAGGAGGGAGGGAGATGGTTTGTGTTTTGAACAGAGAGGATTATATTATTATTATTATTATCTGTATATTGTTATATATTTATAAAGTTAAGTGTGTATCTCTGCCTCCAGACAAAAGAGTGAGAAGGCCACTCGTCTCAACAGCATTGGTGAGTCTGACAGTCTGTTACTACTATTACTGTGTTACTTTACTGTTGTTACTGTACGACTGTTACTGAACTGTCTCAGCCTGTCACCAAGGGAGTACCCCAAGGCTCGATCCTAGGCCCCACGCTCTTCTCAATTTGCATCAACAACATAGCTTAAGCAGTAGGAAGTACTCTCATCCAATTATATGTCTATTTTTTTATTTCACCTTTATTTAACTAGGCAAGTCAGTTAAGAACAAATTCTTATTTACAATGACGACCTACCAAAAGGCAAAAGGCCTCCTGCGGGGATGGGGGCTCTCCATGATTGAGTCTTTGAATGAAGAGATGGAGATAAAACTGTCCGGTTTGAGTGTTTTTTGCAGCTCGTTCCAGTCGCTAGCTGCAGCGAACTGAAAAGACGAGCGACCCAGGGATGTGTGTGCTTTGGGGACCTTTAACAGTACGCGACTGGCAGAACGGGTGTTGTATGTGGAGGATGAGGGCTGCAGTAGATATCTCAGATAGGGGGGAGTGAGGCCTCAGAGGGTTTTATAAATAAGTATCAACCAGTGGGTCTTGTGACAGGTAAACAGAGATGACCAGTTTACAGAGGAGTATAGAGTGCAGTGATGTGTCCTATAAGGAGCATTGGTGGCAAATCTGATGGCCGAATGGTAAAGAACATCTAGCCGCTCTAGAGCACCCCTACCTGCCGATCTATAAACGATGTCTACGTAATCTAGCATGTGTAGGCTGGTCATCTGAATCAGGGTTAGTTTGGTAGCTGGTCATCTGAATCAGGGTTAGTTTGGTAGCTGGTCATCTGAATCAGGGTTAGTTTGGCAGCTGGTCATCTGAATCAGGGTTAGTTTGGCAGCTGGTCATCTGAATCAGGGTTAGTTTGGCAGCTGGTCATCTGAATCAGGGTTAGTTTGGCAGCTTTTTATGTCATAAAGAGGAGAGATTACATGGAGGAAACCAAGTCTAGATTTAACTTTAGCCTGCAGCTTTGATATGTGCTAAGAGACAGGAGCGATACTAATAATACTTGATGGAGGTGAACCGTCTAAACCCTCAGAGGTAGTAATAAACCCTCAGAGGTAGTAATCCCCAGCTCTTGATAGTAATCACCCAGCTGAAACCCTCAGAGGACAGTGTACCCTCTCGGTAGTAATCTCCCCTCAGCTCTAAACCCTCAGAGGTAGTAATCACCCCGCTCTAAACCCTCAGAGGTAGTAATCACCCAGCTCTAAACCCTCAGAGGTAGTAATCACCCAGCTCTAAACCCTCAGAGGTAGTAATCACCCAGCTCTAAACCCTCAGAGGTAGTAATCACCCAGCTCTAAACCCTCAGAGGTAGTAATCACCCAGCTCTAAACCCTCAGAGGTAGTAATCACCCAGCTCTAAACCCTCAGAGGTAGTAATCACCCAGCTCTAAACCCTCAGAGGTAGTAATCACCCAGCTCTAAACCCTCAGAGGTAGTAATCACCCCGCCCCTCAGAGGTATTAATCACCCAGCCTAAACCCTGTGGGAGAGGGTAATCACCCACTCTAAACCCTCATGACCGTTGTTCACCCCTTAAACCCTCAGAGGTAGTAATCACCCCTCTCTAAACCCTCAGAGGTAGTAATCACCCCGCTCTAAACCCTCAGAGGTAGTAATCACCCCTTAAACCCTCAGAGGTAGTAATCACCCCGCAAACCCTCAGAGGTAATCATGGACACCCCTCTCTAAACCCTCAGACAATTGTGGCTGCTCTAAACCCTCAGATGTAGTAATCACCCTCTCTAAACCCTTTGAGCTGTAATGTCTGTGTTTGTACCTCTAAACCCTAATCTTTTCAGAGGTAGTAATCACCATGTTGTCATGTTGTGCTGCTAAACCCTCAGAGGTAGTAATCACCCCTAAACCCTCAGTTGTTGTCATGTAATCACCCCACTGCTAAACCCTCAGAGTTGTAATCACCCCTCTTAAACCCTCAGATGTAATCACCCCGCTCTAAACCCTGTTGTAGTAATCACCCAGCTCTAAACCCTCACCAAACCCTCAGAGGTAGTAATCACCCAGCTGTAAACCCTCAGAGGTCATAATCACCCCGCTAAACCCTGTTGGTTGTAATCACCCCGCTCTAAACCCTCAGAGGTAGTAATCACTAAACCCTCAGAGGTAGTAATCACCCCGCTCTAAACCCTCAGAGGTAGTAATCACCCCGCTAAACCCTCAGAGGTTGTAATCACCCAGCTCTAAACCCTCAGAGGTAGTAATCACCCCGCTCTAAACCCTCAGAGGTAGTAATCACCATGTTCTAAACCCTGAGGTAGTAATCACCCAGCTCTAAACCCTCAGAGGTATAATCACCCCTCTCTAAACCCTCAGAGGTAGTAATCACCCAGCTCTAAACCCTCAGGTAGTAATCACCATCTAAACCCTCAGAGGTAGTAATCACCCAGCTCTGTTCAGAGTTGCTACACCCTCTCTAAACCCTCAGAGGTAGTAATCACCCCGCTCTAAACCCTCAGAGTTAATCACCCCTCTCTAAACCCTCAGAGGTAGTAATCACCCCGTCTAAACCCTCAGAGTTAATCACCCCTCTGCTAAACCATGTTGTTGTCATGTTGTGTAAACCCTGCTACCCCTGCTCTAAACCCTCAGAGTTAGTAATCTACCCCTGTTGTTGTCATGTTGTGTTGCTAAACCCTCAGAGGTTGTAATCACCCAGCTGCTGCTAAACCCTGTTGTTCACCCCTCTCAAACCCTCAGAGGTGTAATCACCATGTTGTAAACCCTCAGATGTTGTAATCACCCCGCTGCTAAACCCTCAGTTGTTGTCAAACCCTCAGAGGTAGTTGTGCTCTAAACCCTCAGTTGTATTAATCACCCAGCTGCTAAACCCTCAGAGGTGTTAATCATGTTGCTCTGCTACCCTCAGTTAGTAATCACCCCGTCAAACCCTGTTGTATTAATCACCCAGCCTAAACCCTGTTAGTAATCACCCCGTCAAACCCTCAGAGGTATTAATCACCATGTTGTTGTCATGTTGTAATCACCCCGCTGCTAAACCATGTTGTTGTAATCACCCCGCTCTAAACCCTCAGAGGTAGTAATCACCCCGCTCTAAACCCTCAGTTGTAGTAATCACCATGTTGTTGTCATGTTAGTAATCACCATGTTGGAAGAGGGGCATTTTGCTGCAAACCATGACCGTTGTTTTGGAGGTGTTCAGAAAGGTAAAGGGCAGAGAAAAGCTTGTTGAACACAGATAAAGTTTTGTTGTAGAGCTTAACTCAAAGTTGTTGTCAATTGTGTTGCTACCATGTTGTTGTGACACTCTTACTGACAATTGCTACCATGTTCCTTTTGTGCTGTGTCTGTGTTTGCTACCATGTTGTTTTGTGCTGCTACCATGTTGTCATGTTGTGCTGCTACCATGTTGTTGTCATGTTGTGCTGCTACCATGTTGTGTTGCTACCATGCTGTTGTCATGTTGTGCTGCTACCATGTTGTGTTGCTACATGTTGTGTTGTCATGTTGTGTTGCTACCATGTTGTTGTCATGTTGTGTTGCTACCATGTTGTGTTGCTACCATGTTGTTGTCATGTTGTGTTGCTACCATGTTGTTGTCATGTTGTGCTGTTGTTACCATGTTGTGTTGCTACCATGTTGTTGTCATGTTGTGCTGCTACCATGTTGTGTGTTGCTACCATGTTGTTGTCATGTTGTGCTGCTACCATGTTGTGTTGCTACCATGTTGTTGTCATGTTGTGTTGCTACCATGTTGTTGTCATGTTGTGTTGCTACCATGTTGTTGCCATGTTGTGATGCTACCATGTTGTGTTGCTACCATGTTGTGTTGCTACCATGTTGTTGTCATGTTGTGTTGCTACCATGTTGTCATGTTGCTACCATGTTGTGTTGCTACCATGTTGTTGTCATGTTGTGTTGCTACCATGTTGTTGTTGCTACCATGCTGTTGTCATGTTGTGCTGCTACCATGTTGTGTTGCTACATGTTGTGTTGTTGTCATGTTGTGTTGCTACCATGTTGTTGTGTTGCTACCATGTTGTTGTCATGTTGCTACCATGTTGCTACCATGTTGTTGTCATGTTGTGCTGCTACCATGTTGCTACCATGTTGTTGTGATGCTACCATGTTGCTACCATGTTGTTTGTCATGTTGTGCTGCTACCATGCATGCTACCATGTTGTTGTCATGTTGTGCTGCTACCATGCTGCTACCATGTTGTTGTCATGTTGTGCTGCTACCATGCTGCTACCATGTTGTTGTCATGTTGTGCTGCTACCATGCTGCTACCATGTTGTTGTCATGTTGTGCTGCTACCATGTTGTCAATTCACAGTAGTTAGTATATTCAGATAGCTAGGTGGGACAACCACATATCACAGTAGTTAGTATATTCAGATAGCTAGGTGAGACAACCACATATCACAGTAGTTAGTATATTCAGATAGCTAGGTGAGACAACCACATATCACAGTAGTTAGTATATTCAGATAGCTAGGTGAGACAACCACATATCACAGTAGTTAGTATATTCAGATAGCTAGGTGAGACAACCACATATCACAGTAGTTAGTATATTCAGATAGCTAGGTGGACAACCACATATCACAGTAGTTAGTATATTCAGATAGCTAGGTGAGACAACCACATATCACAGTATATTCAGTGTGTGTTGATGAGTACAACGGTAGGGTGTAACCCCTCTTACCTTCTATTGTCTGTGTGTGTAGGTGATAAGCTGCAGTGGTTTCAGAGCCAGCTGGACTCTGAGAAGACAGAGTTCACCAAACAGGATGCCTGTCACATCATAGAGAGGTCAGTACCCGTGTCTATATTCACCAAACAGGACACTGTCACATAGAGAGGTCAGTACCCGTGTCTATATTCACCAAACAGGACACCTGTCACATAGAGAGGTCAGTACCCGTGTCTATATTCACCAAACAGGACTCCTGTCACATAGAGAGGTCAGTACCCGTGTCTATATTCACCAAACAGGACACCTGTCACATCATAGAGAGGTCAGTACCCGTGTCTATATTCACCAAACAGGACACCTGTCACATAGAGGGGTCAGTACCCGTGTCTATATTCACCAAACAGGACACCTGTCACATCATAGAGAGGTCAGTACCCGTGTCTATATTCACCAAACAGGACACCTGTCACATAGAGGTCAGTACCCGTGTCTATATTCACCAAACAGGACACCTGTCACATCATAGAGAGGTCAGTACCCGTGTCTATATTCACCAAACAGGACACCTGTCACATAGAGGGGTCAGTACCCGTGTCTATATTCACCAAACACAGGACACCTGTCACATAGAGGTCAGTACCCGTGTCTATATTCACCAAACAGGACACCTGTCACATAGAGGTCAGTACCCGTGTCTATATTCACCAAACAGGACACCTGTCACATAGAGAGGTCAGTACCCGTGTCTATATTCACCAAACAGGACACCTGTCACATAGAGAGGTCAGTACCCGTGTCTATATTCACCAAACAGGACTCCTGTCACATAGAGAGGTCAGTACCCGTGTCTATATTCACCAAACAGGACACCTGTCACATAGAGAGGTCAGTACCCGTGTCTATATTCACCAAACAGGACACCTGTCACATAGAGAGGTCAGTACCCGTGTCTATATTCACCAAACAGGACACCTGTCACATAGAGAGGTCAGTACCCGTGTCTATATTCACCAAACAGGACACCTGTCACATAGAGGTCAGTACCCGTGTCTATATTCACCAAACAGGACACCTGTCACATCATAGAGAGGTCAGTACCCGTGTCTATATTCACCAAACAGGACACCTGTCACATAGAGAGGTCAGTACCCGTGTCTATATTCACCAAACAGGACACCTGTCACATAGAGAGGTCAGTACCCGTGTCTATATTCACCAAACAGGACACCTGTCACATCATAGAGAGGTCAGTACCCGTGTCTATATTCACCAAACAGGACACCTGTCACATAGAGAGGTCAGTACCCGTGTCTATATTCACCAAACAGGACACCTGTCACATCATAGAGAGGTCAGTACCCGTGTCTATATTCACCAAACAGGACACCTGTCACATAGAGAGGTCAGTACCCGTGTCTATATTCACCAAACAGGACACCTGTCACATAGAGAGGTCAGTACCCGTGTCTATATTCACCAAACAGGACACCTGTCACATAGAGAGATCAGTACCCGTGTCTATATTCACCAAACAGGACACCTGTCACATAGAGAGATCAGTACCCGTGTCTATATTCACCAAACAGGACACCTGTCACATAGAGAGGTCAGTACCCGTGTCTATATTCACCAAACAGGACACCTGTCACATAGAGAGGTCAGTACCCGTGTCTATATTCACCAAACAGGACACCTGTCACATAGAGAGGTCAGTACCCGTGTCTATATTCACCAAACAGGACACCTGTCACATAGAGAGGTCAGTACCCGTGTCTATATTCACCAAACAGGACACCTGTCACATAGAGAGGTCAGTACCCGTGTCTATATTCACCAAACAGGACACCTGTCACATCATAGAGAGGTCAGTACCCGTGTCTATATTCACCAAACAGGACACCTGTCACATCATAGAGAGGTCAGTACCCGTGTCTATATTCACCAAACAGGACACCTGTCACATAGAGAGGTCAGTACCCGTGTCTATATTCACCAAACAGGACACCTGTCACATCATAGAGAGGTCAGTACCCGTGTCTATATTCACCAAACAGGACACCTGTCACATCATAGAGAGGTCAGTACCCGTGTCTATATTCACCAAACAGGACACCTGTCACATCATAGAGAGGTCAGTACCCGTGTCTATATTCACCAAACAGGACACCTGTCACATAGAGAGGTCAGTACCCGTGTCTATATTCACCAAACAGGACACCTGTCACATCATAGAGAGGTCAGTACCCGTGTCTATATTCACCAAACAGGACACCTGTCACATAGAGAGGTCAGTACCCGTGTCTATATTCACCAAACAGGACACCTGTCACATAGAGAGGTCAGTACCCGTGTCTATATTCACCAAACAGGACACCTGTCACACAGAGAGGTCAGTACCCGTGTCTATATTCACCAAACAGGACACCTGTCACATAGAGAGGTCAGTACCCGTGTCTATATTCACCAAACAGGACACCTGTCACATAGAGAGGTCAGTACCCGTGTCTATATTCACCAAACAGGACACCTGTCACATAGAGAGGTCAGTACCCGTGTCTATATTCACCAAACAGGACACCTGTCACATAGAGAGGTCAGTACCCGTGTCTATATTCACCAAACAGGACACCTGTCACATCATAGAGAGGTCAGTACCCGTGTCTATATTCACCAAACAGGACACCTGTCACATAGAGAGGTCAGTACCTGTGTCTATATTCATTCATATATTCATTTATTTTCAAGAGGAACACTGGGTTAACTGCCTGTTCAGGGGCAGAACGACAGATTTGTACCTTGTCAGCTCAATTATTTTAACTTGCAACCTTTCGGTTACTAGTCCAACGCTCTAACCACTAGGCTACCCTACTGAAGGAGCTAGAAACACAAGCATTTAGCTAGGTGTTACTATACTGTAGGAGCTAGAAACACAAGCATTTAGCTAGGTGTTACTATACTGTTGGAGCTAGAAACACAAGCATTTAGCTAGGTGTTACTATACTGTTGGAGCTGGAAACACAAGCATTTAGCTAGGTGTTACTATACTGTTGGAGCTAGAAACACAAGCATTTAGCTCGGTATTACTATACTGTAGGAGCTAGAAACACTAGCATTTAGCTCGGTATTACTATACTGTAGGAGCTAGAAACACAAGCATTTAGCTAGGTGTTACTATACTGTAGGAGCTAGAAACACAAGCATTTAGCTAGGTGTTACTATACTGTAGGAGCTAGAAACACAAGCATTTAGCTAGGTGTTACTATTCACCGTTGGAGCTAGAAACACAAGCATTTGGCTAGGTTACTGCTCTGTTCAGCTGTAGTGGGACTAGGGCAAAGCAGTTAGCTAGGTAATGCTCTGTTTCAGCTGTAGTGGGACTAGGGCAAAGCAGTTAGCTAGGTAATGCTCTGTTTCAGCTGTAGTGGGACTAGGGCAAAGCAGTTAGCTAGGTTACTGCTCTGTTCAGCTGTAGTGGGACTAGGGCAGAGCAGTTAGCTAGGTTACTGCTCTGTTCAGCTGTAGTGGGACTAGGGCAAAGCAGTTAGCTAGGTTACTGCTCTGTTCAGCTGTAGTGGGACTAGGGCAAAGCAGTTAGCTAGGTTACTGCTCTGTTCAGCTGTAGTGGGACTAGGGCAAAGCAGTTAGCTAGGTAATGCTCTGTTCAGCTGTAGTGGGACTAGGGCAAAGCAGTTAGCTAGGTAATGCTCTGTTTCAGCTGTAGTGGGACTAGGGCAAAGCAGTTAGCTAGGTTACTGCTCTGTTCAGCTGTCGTGGGACTAGGGCAAAGCATTTAGCTAGGTTACTGCTCTGTTCAGCTGTAGTGGGACTAGGGCAAAGCATTTAGCTAGGTTACTGCTCTGTTCAGCTGTAGTGGGACTAGGGCAAAGCAGTTGGCTAGGTTACTGCTCTGTTCAGCTGTAGTGAGACTAGGGCAAAGCAGTTAGCTAGGTTACTGCTCTGTTCAGCTGTCGTGGGACTAGGGCAAAGCAGTTAGCTAGGTTACTGCTCTGTTCAGCTGTCGTGGGACTAGGGCAGAGCAGTTAGCTAGGTTACTGCTCTGTTCAGCTGTAGTGGGACTAGGGCAGAGCAGTTAGCTAGGTTACTGCTCTGTTCAGCTGTCGTGGGACTAGGGCAAAGCAGTTAGCTAGGTGTTACTATACTGTTGGAGCTAGATTAGGTTAGTTAGGTTACTGCTCTGTTCAGCTGTCGTGGGACTAGGGCAAAGCAGTTAGCTAGGTTACTGCTCTGTTCAGCTGTAGTGGGACTAGGGCAAAGCAGTTAGCTAGGTTACTGCTCTGTTCAGCTGTAGTGGGACTAGGGCAGAGCAGTTAGCTAGGTTACTGCTCTGTTCAGCTGTAGTGGGACTAGGGCAAAGCAGTTAGCTAGGTTACTGCTCTGTTCAGCTGTAGTGGGACTAGGGCAAAGCAGTTAGCTAGGTTACTGCTCTGTTCAGCTGTAGTGGGACTAGGGCAAAGCAGTTAGCTAGGTAATGCTCTGTTCAGCTGTAGTGGGACTAGGGCAAAGCAGTTAGCTAGGTAATGCTCTGTTCAGCTGTAGTGGGACTAGGGCAAAGCAGTTAGCTAGGTAATGCTCTGTTCAGCTGTAGTGGGACTAGGGCAGAGCAGTTAGCTAGGTAATGCTCTGTTCAGCTGTAGTGGGACTAGGGCAAAGCAGTTAGCTAGGTAATGCTCTGTTCAGCTGTAGTGGGACTAGGGCAAAGCAGTTAGCTAGGTAATGCTCTGTTCAGCTGTAGTGGGACTAGGGCAGAGCAGTTAGCTAGGTTACTGCTCTGTTCAGCTGTAGTGGGACTAGGGCAAAGCAGTTAGCTAGGTTACTGCTCTGTTCAGCTGTAGTGGGACTAGGGCAAAGCAGTTAGCTAGGTTACTGCTCTGTTCAGCTGTAGTGGGACTAGGGCAAAGCAGTTAGCTAGGTAATGCTCTGTTCAGCTGTAGTGGGACTAGGGCAAAGCAGTTAGCTAGGTTACTGCTCTGTTCAGCTGTAGTGGGACTAGGGCAGAGCAGTTAGCTAGGTTACTGCTCTGTTCAGCTGTAGTGGGACTAGGGCAAAGCAGTTAGCTAGGTTACTGCTCTGTTCAGCTGTAGTGGGACTAGGGCAAAGCAGTTAGCTCGGTTACTGCTCTGTTTCAGCTGTAGTGGGACTAGGGCAAAGCAGTTAGCTTGGTAATGCTCTGTTCAGCTGTAGTGGGACTAGGGCAGAGCAGTTAGCTAGGTTACTGCTCTGTTCAGCTGTAGTGGGACTAGGGCAGAGCAGTTAGCTAGGTTACTGCTCTGTTCAGCTGTAGTGGGACTAGGGCAGAGCAGTTAGCTCGGTTACTGCTCTGTTCAGCTGTCGTGGGACTAGGGCAGAGCAGTTAGCTAGGTTACTGCTCTGTTTCAGCTGTAGTGGGACTAGGGCAAAGCAGTTAGCTAGGTAATGCTCTGTTCAGCTGTAGTGGGACTAGGGCAAAGCAGTTAGCTAGGTTACTGCTCTGTTTCAGCTGTAGTGGGACTAGGGCAAAGCAGTTAGCTAGGTTACTGCTCTGTTCAGCTGTAGTGGGACTAGGGCAAAGCAGTTAGCTAGGTTACTGCTCTGTTCAGCTGTAGTGGGACTAGGGCAAAGCAGTTAGCTAGGTTACTGCTCTGTTCAGCTGTAGTGGGACTAGGGCAAAGCAGTTAGCTAGGTAATGCTCTGTTCAGCTGTAGTGGGACTAGGGCAGAGCAGTTAGCTAGGTTACTGCTCTGTTCAGCTGTAGTGGGACTAGGGCAGAGCAGTTAGCTAGGTTACTGCTCTGTTCAGCTGTAGTGGGACTAGGGCAAAGCAGTTAGCTAGGTTACTGCTCTGTTCAGCTGTCGTGGGACTAGGGCAAAGCAGTTAGCTAGGTTACTGCTCTGTTCAGCTGTAGTGGGACTAGGGCAAAGCAGTTAGCTAGGTTACTGCTCTGTTCAGCTGTAGTGGGACTAGGGCAAAGCAGTTAGCTAGGTTACTGCTCTGTTCAGCTGTAGTGGGACTAGGGCAGAGCAGTTAGCTAGGTTACTGCTCTGTTCAGCTGTAGTGGGACTAGGGCAAAGCAGTTAGCTAGGTAATGCTCTGTTCAGCTGTAGTGGGACTAGGGCAAAGCAGTTAGCTAGGTAATGCTCTGTTCAGCTGTAGTGGGACTAGGGCAAAGCAGTTGGCTAGGTAATGCTCTGTTTCAGCTGTAGTGGGACTAGGGCAAAGCAGTTAGCTAGGTTACTGCTCTGTTCAGCTGTCGTGGGACTAGGGCAAAGCATTTAGCTAGGTTACTGCTCTGTTCAGCTGTAGTGGGACTAGGGCAGAGCAGTTAGCTAGGTTACTGCTCTGTTCAGCTGTAGTGGGACTAGGGCAAAGCAGTTAGCTAGGTAATGCTCTGTTCAGCTGTAGTGGGACTAGGGCAAAGCAGTTAGCTAGGTTACTGCTCTGTTCAGCTGTAGTGGGACTAGGGCAAAGCAGTTAGCTAGGTTACTGCTCTGTTCAGCTGTCGTGGGACTAGGGCAAAGCAGTTAGCTAGGTTACTGCTCTGTTCAGCTGTAGTGGGACTAGGGCAAAGCAGTTAGCTAGGTTACTGCTCTGTTCAGCTGTAGTGGGACTAGGGCAAAGCAGTTAGCTAGGTAATGCTCTGTTCAGCTGTAGTGGGACTAGGGCAAAGCAGTTAGCTAGGTTACTGCTCTGTTCAGCTGTAGTGGGACTAGGGCAAAGCAGTTAGCTAGGTTACTGCTCTGTTCAGCTGTCGTGGGACTAGGGCAAAGCAGTTAGCTAGGTTACTGCTCTGTTCAGCTGTAGTGGGACTAGGGCAAAGCAGTTAGCTAGGTTACTGCTCTGTTCAGCTGTAGTGGGACTAGGGCAAAGCAGTTAGCTAGGTTACTGCTCTGTTCAGCTGTAGTGGGACTAGGGCAGAGCAGTTAGCTAGGTAATGCTCTGTTCAGCTGTCGTGGGACTAGGGCAAAGCAGTTAGCTAGGTTACTGCTCTGTTCAGCTGTAGTGGGACTAGGGCAAAGCAGTTAGCTAGGTTACTGCTCTGTTCAGCTGTAGTGGGACTAGGGCAGAGCAGTTAGCTAGGTTACTGCTCTGTTCAGCTGTAGTGGGACTAGGGCAGAGCAGTTAGCTAGGTTACTGCTCTGTTCAGCTGTAGTGGGACTAGGGCAAAGCAGTTAGCTAGGTTACTGCTCTGTTCAGCTGTAGTGGGACTAGGGCAAAGCAGTTAGCTAGGTAATGCTCTGTTCAGCTGTAGTGGGACTAGGGCAAAGCAGTTAGCTAGGTAATGCTCTGTTCAGCTGTAGTGGGACTAGGGCAAAGCAGTTAGCTAGGTTACTGCTCTGTTCAGCTGTAGTGGGACTAGGGCAGAGCAGTTAGCTAGGTTACTGCTCTGTTTCAGCTGTAGTGGGACTAGGGCAGAGCAGTTAGCTAGGTTACTGCTCTGTTCAGCTGTAGTGGGACTAGGGCAAAGCAGTTAGCTAGGTTATGCTCTGTTCAGCTGTAGTGGGACTAGGGCAGAGCAGTTAGCTAGGTTACTGCTCTGTTCAGCTGTCGTGGGCAGCCTAGCTGCTTGGAGAAGGAGGTGTTTCCTGTACCCTCGAGGGACATGCAGACAGGGACTTTTGAAATGTTTGGATACTTTTTTTTGTACACGTGATTGGTGGATTCAAATAAAGTGTTTAAAATGTGTGTCTGTGTTTATGTTTGTGTCTGTTTATGTGTCTGTGTTTATGTGTGTGTGTGTGTCTGTGTTTATGTGTGTGTAGGTACCTGCAGAGGTTTGACGGGGAGTTGGACCAGATAGAGCTGGTGAACGGGATCAAAGGTCGTCAGGGTCGTCTCCATGGCAGCAGGGAGACCGTCATCAAACAGACTGTTGAGCGAGAGACCGCTCTGTACCATGGCAACGGCTTCGGTCAGTCTCACACACACACACACACACGGTGATACACACACACAGAACCCTGACAGTGTGTTCCTCTTCTCTCCTCAGAGATTCCAGACATCATCAACTCTAAACATCTCAAGACCTTCAGGTGAGACGACCAATGACAACCCAACTCTGGCTAGAGCTGTGATCTGATTGGTTGTTGCCAGTAGAGCTGTGATCTGATTGGTTGTTGCCAGTAGAGCTGTGATGATTCATGAAAAACAGCTCTATTCGTTACATTTTACCTCTGAAACATTCTCTCACCTGATTGGTTGATTCTGTTGTGGTTCGTTCCTTGTTCCTTGTCAATCATTGGCTCATTGGTGAAATTAGCGTTCAGACAACATCTTTAAAAAAACTTTATTAATGCAATTGCAGACAGAAGTTGACAGCGGGAACAGAGCACGCATGTTTCCAGAGTCATTTCTGCAAAATAGAAAAGGATTTGAGTTGTTTTATTATTCCTGCAGTCATATATCTTAGTGATGTCACTGCCTACGTCATTACCTTCTACTCATGAGACCAAGCCCATGCCACCGCAGCTTGTACAAACAGTCGTTTCAGTGTTATCTAAAGGCTCAGCAGGAAATGTCCCCAAGTTGATTTATAGTGGAGTGTCTGACTAGTCATCTCTTACACTGCAGAGTTCTGCCTCAGTCACACGTCTCTCAGACACTGCAGAGTTCTGTGTCAGTCACACGTGTCTCTTACACTGCAGAGTTCTGTCTCAGTCACACGTCTCTCAGACACTGCAGAGTTCTGTCTCAGTCACACGTCTCTCAGACACTGCAGAGTTCTGTCTCAGTCACACGTCTCTCAGACACTGCAGAGTTCTGTCTCAGTCACACGTCTCTCAGACACTGCAGAGTTCTGTCTCAGTCACACGTCTCTCAGACACTGCAGAGTTCTGTCTCGGTCACACGTCTCTCAGACACTGCAGAGTTCTGTCTCAGTCACACGTCTCTCAGACACTGCAGAGTTCTGTCTCAGTCACACGTCTCTCAGACACTGCAGAGTTCTGTCTCAGTCACAAGTCTCTCAGACACTGCAGAGTTCTGTCTCAGTCACACGTCTCTCAGACACTGCAGAGTTCTGTCTCAGTCACACGTCTCTCAGACACTGCAGAGTTCTGTCTCAGTCACACGTCTCTCAGACACTGCAGAGTTCTGTCTCAGTCACACGTCTCTCAGACACTGCAGAGTTCTGTCTCAGTCACAAGTCTCTCAGACACTGCAGAGTTCTGTCTCAGTCACACGTCTCTCAGACACTGCAGAGTTCTGTCTCAGTCACACGTCTCTCAGACACTGCAGAGTTCTGTCTCAGTCACACGTCTCTCAGACACTGCAGAGTTCTGTCTCAGTCACACGTCTCTCAGACCGAGTTCTTTATAAGAGGCAGAGACTAGAAATAAACTGTGGAACAATATTAAACCTTTTGTCATGAATATATATATTGTTCATCTGTAGTCCAAGACCCTATAAATGTAGTGGGGGAGGGGTCTTCTAGCCCCTCCCCTTCTATTAATACAACATAATCAATTATTATAATACATCAATCATTTGGTACAGCCTCTATCATGACCCCTAGGTGAACCCCACAGTTCCATGGTTCTGAGCTGTGATTGGATGATCCCATGGTTCTGAGCTGTGATTGGATGATTCCATTGTTCTGAGCTGTGATTGGATGATTCCATTGTTCTGAGCTGTGATTGGATGATTCCATTGTTCTGAGCTGGGATTGGATGATTCTGTGGTTTTGATCTGTGATTGGTTGGTTTCAGGGAGTGGAGCGGCGATCTAAAGAAGCTTCCCAACATCAAGATGAGGAAGTTCTCTTCCCGAGGGACGGACAGAACAGGAGGAGGAGAGGAGGAGGAGGAGACCGCTGGAGGAGAGGAGGAGGAGGGGACCGCCGGAGGAGAGGAGGAGGAGGCCTTAATGAAGGACTCAGATTCAGACGCCCAGGAAGATGCCCCATAATGCTTTGCATGTTAGAACTCTGTGGGTGTCAGCCATCCTACCTGACTGGGGTTAAGACAACCTGTGTGTGTGTGTGTGTGTGTGTGTGTGTGTGTGTGTGTGTGTGTGTGTGTGTGTGTGTGTGTGTGTGTGTGTGTCCCAATACAGACATCTAATAAACCTAAATACAGACCGATACTGTTGTTCTGTTTCATTGAAGATACTCTTTAAACATAGAAATCAGAATGTGTCCGTTGCTGTGTTCAAGGCAACTTGGAACTAGGAAACTCTGAAGTGTTCAACCTGGAAACCCTTTATGTTTGAGATCAGAGGATCAATAGGAAGCTCTACGCAAAATAAAAGTAAGCACATCTTTAGGTTCTGAGTTGTCTTGAACATGGCTAGTTTGTGTCCAGTCAGTAACTCTACTATACGGGTTGTACCCAGTCAGGTTGTACCCAGTCAGGTTGTACCCAGTCAGGTTGTATCCAGGTTGTATCCAGTCAGGTTGTATCCAGGTTGTATCCAGTCAGGTTGTACCCAGTCAGGTTGTATCTCCAGTCTATATCAGTCGGGTTGTACCCAGTCAGGTTGTATCCAGTCAGGTTGTACCCAGTCAGTTGTACTCCACTAGGTTGTACGGGTTGTACCCAGTCAGGTTGTATCCAGTCAGGTTGTATCCAGTCAGGTTGTATCCAGTCAGGTTGTATCCAGTCAGGTTGTATCCAGTCAGGTTGTACCCAGTCAGGTTGTATCCAGTCAGGTTGTATCCAGTCAGGTTGTATCCAGTCAGGTTGTACCCAGTCAGGTTGTACCCAGTCAGGTTGTATCCAGTCAGGTTGTACCCAGTCAGGTTGTATCCAGTCAGGTTGTATCCAGTCAGGTTGTATCCAGTCAGGTTGTATCCAGTCAGGTTGTACCCAGTCAGGTTGTATCCAGTCAGGTTGTATCCAGTCAGGTTGTATCCAGTCAGGTTGTATCCAGTCAGGTTGTATCCAGTCAGGTTGTATCCAGTCAGGTTGTATCCAGTCAGGTTGTATCCAGTCAGGTTGTACCCAGTCAGGTTGTATCCAGTCAGGTTGTACCCAGTCAGGTTGTACCCAGTCAGGTTGTATCCAGTCAGGTTGTACCCAGTCAGGTTGTACCCAGTCAGGTTGTATCCAGGTTGTATCCAGTCAGGTTGTACCCAGTCAGGTTGTACCCAGTCAGGTTGTACCCAGTCAGGTTGTATCCAGTCAGGTTGTATCCAGTCAGGTTGTATCCAGTCAGGTTGTATCCAGTCAGGTTGTATCCAGGTTGTATCCAGTCAGGTTGTATCCAGGTTGTATCCAGTCAGGTTGTATCCAGTCAGGTTGTATCCAGGTTGTATCCAGTCAGGTTGTATCCAGTCAGGTTGTACCCAGTCAGGTTGTATCCAGTCAGGTTGTATCCAGGTTGTATCCAGTCAGGTTGTATCCAGGTTGTATCCAGTCAGGTTGTATCCAGGTTGTACCCAGTCAGGTTGTATCCAGTCAGGTTGTATCAGGTTGTATCCAGTCAGGTTGTATCCAGTCAGGTTGTATCCAGGTTGTATCCAGTCAGGTTGTACCCAGTCAGGTTGTATTCAGGTTGTATCCAGGTTGTACCCAGTCAGGTTGTATCCAGGTTGTACCCAGTCAGGTTGTATCCAGGTTGTACCCAGTCAGGTTGTATCCAGTCAGGTTGTATCCAGGTTGTATCCAGTCAGGTTGTATCCAGTCAGGTTGTACCCAGTCAGGTTGTATCCAGTCAGGTTGTATCCAGTCAGGTTGTATCCAGTCAGGTTGTACCCAGTCAGGTTGTACCCAGTCAGGTTGTATCCAGTCAGGTTGTACCCAGTCAGGTTGTACCCAGTCAGGTTGTATCCAGTCAGGTTGTATCCAGTCAGGTTGTATCCAGTCAGGTTGTACCCAGTCAGGTTGTACCCAGTCAGGTTGTATCCAGTCAGGGGTTAGGGTTAGGTTAGGTCCAGAGCTCTGTATCCTGTCCAGCAGAGAGAGACTAAATACTAACATAAATACATATGCTCTATGACTCTAACCCTCCTCCATGAGAGCTGCAAGGTGTGCAGGGTGGGTTAGGGTTAGGGTTAGGTCAAGAGCTCTATCCTGTCCAGCAGAGAGAGACTAAATACTAACATAAATACATATGCTCTATGACTCTAACCCTCCTCCATGAGAGCTGCAAGGTGTGCAGGGTGGGTTAGGGTTAGGGGGTTAGGGTTAGGTCCAGAGTTCTATCCTGTCCAGCAGAGAGAGACTAAATACTAACATAAATACATATGCTCTATGACTCTAACCCTCCTCCATGAGATCTGCAAGGTGTGCAGGGTGGGTTAGGGGGTTAGGGTTAGGGTTAGGTCCAGAGCTCTATCCTGTCCAGCAGAGAGAGACTAAATACTAACATAAATACATATGCTCTATGACTCT
Source organism: Oncorhynchus keta (assembly GCF_023373465.1). Lineage (NCBI taxonomy): Eukaryota > Metazoa > Chordata > Actinopteri > Salmoniformes > Salmonidae > Oncorhynchus > Oncorhynchus keta. Next base: position 140,336 of record NW_026278963.1, on the reverse strand, counting down.
AACCCTCCTCCATGAGAGCTGCAAGGTGTGCAGGGTGCGTTAGGGTTAGGTCCAGAGCTCTATCCTGTCCAGCAGAGAGAGACTAAATACTAACATAAATACATATGCTCTATGACTCTAACCCTCCTCCATGAGAGCTGCAAGGTGTGCAGGGTTTTGTTCCAGCCCTTGAACACTTGGTTCTACGCATCAGCTACTCCTCAGGCTGTTTATATTGAATACTGAGAGAGTATAACAGACGCTCTGATTGGCTAATCTACAGCTGCTTCTATAACAGACGCTCTGATTGGCTAATCTACAGCTGCTTCTATAACAGATGCTCTGATTGGCTAATCTACAGCTGCTTCTATAACAGACGCTCTGATTGGCTAATCTACAGCTGCTTCTATAACAGACGCTCTGATTGGCTAATCTACAGCTGACTTCTATAACAGACGCTCTGATTGGCTAATCTACAGCTGCTTCTATAACAGATGCTCTTATTGGCTACGTCACATTATGACTCTTTGGTGTGCTGGGCTCTGATAGGCTATAGGGAGGGTGCATTACCAAGAGCTGTGTGTGAGTGTTGTGTGAATGTGTGTGTGTGTTGTGTGGGTGTGTCAGACAGGGTTTTTCCGAGAGGTCGTAGTCCATCTGGATAACCTCAGGGGACATCATAGGGGACAGCTCTTCGGGACTTCCACGGCATCAGGTGATTCCCATTGGCCAGCGCGGCATTGGTGGGCGGCGGCTCTCGGGGCAGTTCTGCACAGTGATGATGCGATTGAAGGCTTTGAGTCGTCTCCATAGCAACCAGTACACTTTACACTGGACGTAGACATCAACACCAGTCCGCCTGACATGCCTATCGCCACGATGACCAGCTTCATCCAGAACGGCCACTCCAACACACCTAGAGAGAGAGAGAGGTGTAGAGGTAGAGAGCGAGAGAGAGTAAGAGGTAAGAGAGAGAGATGTGTTCTGAGGTAGAGAGAGAGGTATAGAGGTAGAGAGAGAGGTGTAGAGGGTAGAGAGAGAGGTAGTTCAGAGTAGAATAGAGGTAGAAGACATAGTGTAGAGGTAGAGAGGGGGTGTGGAGGTAGAGAGAGGAGGAGGAGAGTGTGTAAAGGTAGAGAGAGAGCGAGAGAGGTAGAGAGAGGTGTGTAAAGGTAGAGAGAGAGAGCTCAGAGAGGTAGAGGGAGAGAGGTAGAGAGAGAGGTGTAGAGAGAGAGGTGTAGAGGTAGAGAGAGAGAGAGAGAGAGAGAGGTGTAGAGAGAGAGAGAGAGTGAGTGTAGAGATAGAGAGAGAAGGTGTAGAGGTAGAGAGAGAGAGAGGTAGAGGAGAGTGTAGAGAGAGAGAGTAGAGGTAGAGAGAGAGACTAGAGATAGAGAGAGAGAGAGAGAGGTGTAGAGGTAGAGAGAGAGAGAGAGAGGTGTAGAGGTAGAGAGAGAGAGGGGTATAGAGGTAGAGAGAGAGAGAGTTGTAAAGGTAGAGAGAGAGACAGAGAGGTAGAGAGAGAGACAGACAGAGAGAGGTAGAGAGACACACAGACATATACATACACAGGTTAGTTATGTCTGCCCAGGGGGAAACAGAGAGATTGTGTGTGTCTGTGTTTGATACCAGAGGCCTCCTTACCCTCAGCAGTGTAGTACTTCATCACTGATATTCTCCACATGTCGTCTGAAAACACAGTAATGTTACTATATTCTCCTCTCATCTGAAAACACAGTAATGTTACTATATCCTCCTGTAACACAGTAATGTCACTATATTCTCCTGAAAACACAGTAATGTTACTATATTCTCCTGAAAACACAGTAATGTTACTATATTCTCCTGTAAACACAGTAATGTTACTATATTCTCCTGAAAACACAGTAATGTTACTATATTCTCCTCTCATCTGAAAACACAGTAATGTTACTATATTCTCCTGAAAACACAGTAATGTTACTATATTCTCATCTGAAAACACAGTAATGTTACTATATTCTCATCTGAAAACACAGTAATGTTACTATATTCTCATCTGAAAACACAGTAATGCTACTATATTCTCCTGTAAACACAGTAATGTTACTATATTCTCATCTGAAAACACAGTAATGTTACTATATTCTCATCTAAAACACAGTAATGTTACTATATTCTCCTGAAAACACAGTAATGTTACTATATTCTCCTGAAAACACAGTAATGTTACTATATTCTCCTGAAAACACAGTAATGTTACTATATTCTCCTGAAAACACAGTAATGTTACTATATTCTCCTGAATACACAGTAGTTACTATATTCTCCTGTAAACACAGTAATGTTACTATATTCTCCTGAAAACACAGTAATGTTACTATATTCTCCTGTAAACACAGTAATGTTACTATATTCTCCTGTAAACACAGTAATGTTACTATATTCTCCTGCATCTGAAAACACAGTAATGTTACTATATTCTCCTGTAAACACAGTAATGTTACTATATTCTCCTGTAAACACAGTAATGTTACTATATTCTCCTGTAAACACAGTAATGTCACTATATTCTCCTGTAAACACAGTAATGTTACTATATTCTCATCTGAAAACACAGTAATGTTACTATATTCTCATCTAAAACACAGTAATGCTACTATATTCTCATCTAAAACACAGTAATGTTACTATATTCTCCTGAAAACACAGTAATGTTACTATATTCTCCTGAAAACACAGTAATGTTACTATATTCTCCTCTCATCTGAAAACACAGTAATGTTGCTATATTCTCCTGGAAACACAGTAATGTTACTATATTCTCCTGAAAACACAGTAATGTTACTATATTCTCCTGTAAACACAGTAATGTTACTATATTCTCCTGTAAACACAGTAATGTTACTATATTCTCCTGAAAACACAGTAATGTTACTATATTCTCCTGTAAACACAGTAATGTCACTATATTCTCCACAGTGTTACTAAAACACAGTAATGTTACTATATTCTCCTGTAAACACAGTAATGTTACTATATTCTCCTGAAAACACAGTAATGTTACTATATTCTCCTCTCATCTGAAAACACAGTAATGTTACTATATTCTCCTGAAAACACAGTAATGTTACTATATTCTCCTGAAAACACAGTAATGTTACTATATTCTCCTGTAAACACAGTAATGTTACTATATTCTCCTGAAAACACAGTAATGTTACTATATTCTCCTGAAAACACAGTAATGTTACTATATTCTCCTGAAAACACAGTAATGTTACTATATTCTCCTGTAAACACAGTAATGCTACTATATTCTCCTGAAAACACAGTAATGTCACTATATTCTCCTCTCATCTGAAAACACAGTAATGTTACTATATTCTCATCTGAAAACACAGTAATGTTACTATATTCTCCTGTAAACACAGTAATGCTACTATATTCTCCTGTAAACACAGTAATGTTACTATATTCTCCTGTAAACACAGTAATGTTACTATATTCTCCTGAAAACACAGTAATGTTACTATATTCTCCTCTCATCTGAAAACACAGTAATGTTACTATATTCTCATCTGAAAACACAGTAATGTTACTATATTCTCCTGTAAACACAGTAATGTTACTATATTCTCCTCAAAACACAGTAATGTTACTATATTCTCCTGTAAACACAGTAATGTTACTATATTCTCCTGTCATCTGAAAACACAGTAATGTTACTATATTCTCCTGTAAACACAGTAATGTTACTATATTCTCCTGTAAACACAGTAATGTTACTATATTCTCCTGAAAACACAGTAATGTTACTATATTCTCCTGTAAACACAGTAATGTCACTATATTCTCCTGGAAACAAAGTAATGTTACTATATTCTCCTGTAAACACAGTAATGTTACTATATTCTCCTGAAAACACAGTAATGTTACTATATTCTCCTGAAAACACAGTAATGTTACTATATTCTCCTGTAAACACAGTAATGTTACTATATTCTCCTGTAAACACAGTAATGTTACTATATTCTCCTGTAAACACAGTAATGTTACTATATTCTCCTCTCATCTGAAAACACAGTAATGTTACTATATTCTCCTGTAAACACAGTAATGTTACTATATTCTCCTGTAAACACAGTAATGTTACTATATTCTCCTCTCATCTGAAAACACAGTAATGTTACTATATTCTCCTGTAAACACAGTAATGTTACTATATTCTCCTGTAAACACAGTAATGTTACTATATTCTCCTGAAAACACAGTAATGTTACTATATTCTCCTGAAAACACAGTAATGTTACTATATTCTCATCTGAAAACACAGTAATGTTACTATATTCTCATCTGAAAACACAGTAATGTTATGTTACTATATTCTCTCCTGAAAACACAGTAATGTTACTATATTCTCCTGAAAACACAGTAATGTTACTATATTCTCCTGTAAACACAGTAATGTTACTATATTCTCCTGAAAACAGTAATGTTACAGAAAACACAGTAATGTTACTATATTCTCATCTGAAAACACAGTAATGTTACTATATTCTCATCTGAAAACACAGTAATGTTACTATATTCTCCTGTAAACACAGTAATGTTACTATATTCTCCTGAAAACACAGTAATGTTACTATATTCTCCTGTAAACACAGTAATGTTACTATATTCTCCTGTCATCTGAAAACACAGTAATGTTATATTCTCCTGACTATATTCTCCTGTAAACACAGTAATGTTACTATATTCTCCTGTCATCTGAAAACACAGTAATGTTACTATATTCTCCTGAAAACACAGTAATGTTACTATATTCTCCTGTAAACACAGTAATGTCACTATATTCTCCTGGAAACAAAGTAATGTTACTATATTCTCCTGTAAACACAGTAATGTCACTATATTCTCCTCTCATCTGAAAACACAGTAATGTTACTATATTCTCCTGTAAACACAGTAATGTTACTATATTCTCCTGTAAACACAGTAATGTCACTATATTCTCCTGAAAACACAGTAATGTTACTATATTCTCATCTGAAAACACAGTAATGTTACTATATTCTCCTCTCATCTGAAAACACAGTAATGTTACTATATTCTCCTGTAAACACAGTAATGTTACTATATTCTCCTGTAAACACAGTAATGTCACTATATTCTCCTCTCATCTGAAAACACAGTAATGTTACTATATTCTCCTGAAAACACAGTAATGTTACTACTATATATCTCCTGAAAACACAGTAATGTTACTATATTCTCCTGAAAACACAGTAATGTTACTATATTCTCCTGAAAACACAGTAATGTTACTATATTCTCCTGAAAACACAGTAATGTTACTATATTCTCCTGAAAACACAGTAATGTTACTATATTCTCCTGTAAACACAGTAATGTTACTATATTCTCCTGTAAACACAGTAATGTTACTATATTCTCCTGAAAACACAGTAATGTTACTATATTCTCCTGTAAACACAGTAATGTTACTATATTCTCCTGAAAACACAGTAATGTTACTATATTCTCCTGTAAACACAGTAATGTTACTATATTCTCCTGTAAACACAGTAATGTTACTATATTCTCATCTGAAAACACAGTAATGTTACTATATTCTCCTGTAAACACAGTAATGTTACTATATTCTCCTGTAAACACAGTAATGTTACTATATTCTCCTGAAAACACAGTAATGTTACTATATTCTCATCTGTAAACACAGTAATGTTACTATATTCTCATCTGTAAACACAGTAATGTTACTATATTCTCCTGTAAACACAGTAATGTTACTATATTCTCCTGAAAACACAGTAATGTTACTATATTCTCCTGTAAACACAGTAATGTTACTATATTCTCCTGAAAACACAGTAATGTTACTATATTCTCCTGTAAACACAGTAATGTTACTATATTCTCATCTCACAGTAATGCTACTATATTCTCCTGAAAACACAGTAATGTTACTATATTCTCCTGTTAATGTTACTATATTCTCCTGAAAACACAGTAATGTTACTATATTCTCCTCAAAACACAGTAATGTTACATATTACTCCATCTGAAAACACAGTAATGTTACTATATTCTCCTGAAAACACAGTAATGTTACTATATTCTCATCTGTAAACACAGTAATGTTACTATATTCTCCTGAAAACACAGTAATGTCACTATATTCTCCTCTCATCTGAAAACACAGTAATGTTACTATATTCTCCTGAAAACACAGTAATGTCACTATATTCTCCTCTCATCTGAAAACACAGTAATGTTACTATATTCTCCTGTAAACACAGTAATGTTACTATATTCTCCTGAAAACACAGTAATGTTACTATATTCTCATCTAAAACACAGTAATGTTACTATATTCTCCTGAAAACAAAACACAGTAATGTTACTATATTCTCCTGTAAACACAGTAATGTTACTATATTCTCCTGTAAACACAGTAATGTTACTATATTCTCCTGAAAACACAGTAATGTTACTATATTTACTATATTCTCTGAAAACACAGTAATGTTACTATATTCTCCTGAAAACACAGTAATGTTACTATATTCTCCTGTAAACACAGTAATGTTACTATATTCTCCTGTAAACACAGTCTCTCCTGTAAACACAGTAATGTTACTATATTCTCTCTGAAAACACAGTAATGTTACTATATTCTCCTGAAAACACAGTAATGTTACTATATTCTCCTGAAAACACAGTAATGTTACTATATTCTCCTGAAAACACAGTAATGTTACTATATTCTCCTGAAAACACAGTAATGTTACTATATTCTCATCTGAAAACACAGTAATGTTACTATATTCTCCTGAAAACACAGTAATGTTACTATATTCTCCTGAAAACACAGTAATGTTACTATATTCTCCTGAAAACACAGTAATGTTACTATATTCTCCTGTAACACAGTAATGTTACTATATTCTCCTGTAAACACAGTAATGTTACTATATTCTCCTGTAAACACAGTAATGTTACTATATTCTCCTGTAAACACAGTAATGTTACTATATTCTCCTGAAAACACAGTAATGTTACATATTCTCCTGTAAACACAGTAATGTTACTATAAACACAGTTGTTACTATATTCTCCTGAAAACACAGTAATGTTACTATATTCTCATCTGTAAACACAGTAATGTTACTATATTCTCATCTAAAACACAGTAATGTTATATTCTCCTGAAAACACAGTAATGTTACTATATTCTCCTCTGAAAACACAGTAATGTTACTATATTCTCCTGTAAACACAGTAATGTTACTATATTCTCCTGAAAACACAGTAATGTTACTATATTCTCATCTGTAAACACAGTAATGTTACTATATTCTCATCTAAAACACAGTAATGTTACTATATTCTCCTCTCATCTGAAAACACAGTAATGTTGCTATATTCTCCTGTCATCTGAAAACACAGTAATGTTACTATATTCTCATCTGAAAACACAGTAATGTTACTATATTCTCCTCAAAACACAGTAATGTTACTATATTCTCATCTGAAAACACAGTAATGTTACTATATTCTCCTCAAAACACAGTAATGTTACTATATTCTCCTGTAAACACAGTAATGTTACTATATTCTCCTGTAAACACAGTAATGTTACTATATTCTCCTGTAAACACAGTAATGTTACTATATTCTCCTGTAAACACAGTAATGTTACTATATTCTCCTGTAAACACAGTAATGTTACTATATTCTCCTGGAAACACAGTAATGTTACTATATTCTCCTGAAAACACAGTAATGTTACTATATTCTCCTGAAAACACAGTAATGTTACTATATTCTCCTCTCATCTGAAAACACAGTAATGTTACTATATTCTCATCTGAAAACACAGTAATGTTACTATATTCTCCTGTAAACACAGTAATGTTACTATATTCTCCTGAAAACACAGTAATGTTACTATATTCTCCTGAAAACACAGTAATGTTACTATATTCTCCTGAAAACACAGTAATGTTACTATATTCTCCTGTAAAACACAGTAATGTTACTATATTCTCCTGAAAACACAGTAATGTTACTATATTCTCCTGTAAACACAGTAATGTTACTATATTCTCCTCTCATCTGAAAACACAGTAATGTTACTATATTCTCCTGTAAACACAGTAATGTTACTATATTCTCCTGTAAACACAGTAATGTTACTATATTCTCCTGAAAACACAGTAATGTTACTATATTCTCCTGATATTCTCCCTGTAAACACAGTAATGTTACATCTGAAAAACACAGTAATGTTACTATATTCTCCTGAAAACACAGTAATGTTACTATATTCTCCTGAAAACACAGTAATGTTACTATATTCTCATCTGAAAACACAGTAATGTTACTATATTCTCCTGTAAACACAGTAATGTTACTATATTCTCCTGAAAACACAGTAATGTTACTATATTCTCCTAAAAACACAGTAATGTTACTATATTCTCCTCTCATCTGAAAACACAGTAATGTTACTATATTCTCCTGTAAACACAGTAATGTTACTATATTCTCCTCTCATCTGAAAACACAGTAATGTTACTATATTCTCCTGTAAACACAGTAATGTTACTATATTCTCCTGTAAACACAGTAATGTTACTATATTCTCCTCTCATCTGAAAACACAGTAATGTTACTATATTCTCCTGTAAACACAGTAATGTTACTATATTCTCCTGTAAACACAGTAATGTTACTATATTCTCCTGTAAACACAGTAATGTTACTATATTCTCCTGTAAACACAGTAATGTTACTATATTCTCCTGTAAACACAGTAATGTTACTATATTCTCCTGAAAACACAGTAATGTTACTATATTCTCCTGAAAACACAGTAATGTTACTATATTCTCCTGAAAGCACAGTAATGTTACTATATTCTCATCTGAAAACACAGTAATGTTACTATATTCTCATCTGAAAACACAGTAATGTTTACTATATTCTCCTGAAAACACAGTAATGTTACTATATTCTCCTGAAAACACAGTAATGTTACTATATTCTCCTGAAAACACAGTAATGTTACTATATTCTCCTGAAAACACAGTAATGTTACTATATTCTCCTGTAAACACAGTAATGTTACTATATTCTCCTGAAAACACAGTAATGTTACTATATTCTCCTGTAAACACAGTAATGTTACTACTATATTATCCTCATCTCATAATGTTACTATATTCTCCTGAAACACAGTAACACAGTAATGTTACTATATTCTCCTGTAAACACAGTAATGTTACTATATATTCTCCTCTGAAAACACAGTAATGTTACTATATTCTCCTGTAAACACAGTAATGTTACTATATTCTCCTCTCATCTGAAAACACAGTAATGTTACTATATTCTCCTGTAAACACAGTAATGTTACTATATTCTCCTGAAAACACAGTAATGTTACTATATTCTCCTGAAAACACAGTAATATATTCTCCTGAAAACACAGTAATGTTACTATATTCTCCTGAAAACACAGTAATGTTACTATATTCTCCTGAAAACACAGTAATGTTACTATATTCTCCTGAAAACACAGTAATGTTACTATATTCTCATCTGAAAATACAGTAATGTTACTATATTCTCCTGAAAACACAGTAATGTTACTATATTCTCCTGAAAACACAGTAATGTTACTATATTCTCCTGAAAACACAGTAATGTTACTATATTCTCCTGAAAACACAGTAATTCTATATTCTCTGAAAACACAGTAATGTTACTATATTCTCCTGAAAACACAGTAATGTTACTATATTCTCCTGTAAACACAGTAATGTTACTATATTCTCCTGAAAACACAGTAATGTTACTATATTCTCCTGAAAACACAGTAATGTTACTATATTCTCCTGAAAACACAGTAATGTTACTATATTCTCCTGAAAACACAGTAATGTTACTATATTCTCCTGAAAACACAGTAATGTTACTATATTCTCATCTGAAAACACAGTAATGTTACTATATTCTCCTGAAAACACAGTAATGTTACTATATTCTCCTGAAAACACAGTAATGTTACTATATTCTCCTGAAAACACAGTAATGTTACTATATTCTCCTGAAAACACAGTAATGTTACTATATTCTCCTGAAAACACAGTAATGTTACTATATTCTCCTGTAAACACAGTAATGTTACTATATTCTCCTGTAAACACAGTAATGTTACTATATTCTCATCTGAAAACACAGTAATGTTACTATATTCTCCTGTAAACACAGTAATGTTACTATATTCTCCTGAAAACACAGTAATGTTACTATATTCTCATCTGAAAACACAGTAATGTTACTATATTCTCCTGAAAACACAGTAATGTTACTATATTCTCCTGAAAACACAGTAATGTTACTATATTCTCCTGTAAACACAGTAATGTTACTATATTCTCCTGTAAACACAGTAATGTTACTATATTCTCCTGAAAACACAGTAATGTTACTATATTCTCCTCTGTAAACACAGTAATGTTACTATATTCTCATCTAAAACAAACAGTAATTCTCCTGAAAACACAGTAATGTTACTATATTCTCTCTGAAAACACAGTAATGTTACTATATTCTCCTGAAAACACAGTAATGTTACTATATTCTCCTGAAAACACAGTAATGTTACTATATTCTCATCTGAAAACACAGTAATGTTACTATATTCTCCTGAAAACACAGTAATGTTACTATATTCTCCTGTAAACACAGTAATGTTACTATATTCTCCTGAAAACACAGTAATGTTACTATATTCTCCTGAAAACACAGTAATGTTACTATATTCTCCTGAAAACACAGTAATGTTACTATATTCTCCTGAAAACACAGTAATGTTACTATATTCTCCTGAAAACACAGTAATGTTACTATATTCTCCTGAAAACACAGTAATGTTACTATATTCTCCTGAAAACACAGTAATGTTACTATATTCTCCTGAAAACACAGTAATGTTACTATATTCTCATCTGAAAACACAGTAATGTTACTATATTCTCCTGTAAACACACAGTAATGTTACTATATTCTCTATATTCTGAAAACACAGTAATGTTACTATATTCTCATCTGAAAACACAGTAATGTTACTATATTCTCCTGAAAACACAGTAATGTTACTATATTCTCCTGAAAACACAGTAATGTTACTATATTCTCCTGAAAACACAGTAATGTTACTATATTCTCCTGAAAACACAGTAATGTTACTATATTCTCCTGAAAACACAGTAATGTTACTATATTCTCCTGAAAACACAGTAATGTTACTATATTCTCCTGAAAACACAGTAATGTTACTATATTCTCCTGTAAACACAGTAATGTTACTATATTCTCCTGTAAACACAGTAATGTTACTATATTCTCCTGTAAACACAGTAATGTTACTATATTCTCCTGTAAACACAGTAATGTTACTATATTCTCCTGTAAACACAGTAATGTTACTATATTCTCCTGAAAACACAGTAATGTTACTATATTCTCCTGAAAACACAGTAATGTTACTATATTCTCCTGTAAACACAGTAATGTTACTATATTCTCATCTGAAAACACAGTAATGTTACTATATTCTCCTGTAAACACAGTAATGTTACTATATTCTCACAGTAATGAAAACACAGTAATGTTACTATTCTGAAAACACAGTAATGTTACTATATTCTCCTGAAAACACAGTAATGTTACTATATTCTCCTGAAAACACAGTAATGTTACTATATTCTCCTGAAAACACAGTAATGTTACTATATTCTCCTGAAAACACAGTAATGTTACTATATTCTCCTGAAAACACAGTAATGTTACTATATTCTCCTGAAACACAGTAATGTTACTATATTCTCCTGAAAACACAGTAATGTTACTATATTCTCCTGAAAACACAGTAATGTTACTATATTCTCCTGAAAACACAGTAATGTTACTATATTCTCCTGAAAACACAGTAATGTTACTATATTCTCATCTGAAAACATTTACTATATTCTCCTGAAAACACAGTAATGTTACTATATTCTCATCTGAAAACACAGTAATGTTACTATATTCTCCTGAAACACAGTAATGTTACTATATTCTCCTGAAAACACAGTAATGTTACTATATTCTCCTGAAAACACAGTAATGTTACTATATTCTCCTGAAACACAGTAATGTTACTATATTCTCCTGAAAACACAGTAATGTTACTATATTCTCCTGAAAACACAGTAATGTTACTATATTCTCCTGAAAACACAGTAATGTTACTATATTCTCCTGAAAACACAGTAATGTTACTATATTCTCCTGAAAACACAGTAATGTTACTATATTCTCCTGAAAACACAGTAATGTTACTATATTCTCCTGAAAACACAGTAATGTTACTATATTCTCCTGTAAACACAGTAATGTTACTATCCTGAAAACACAGTAATGTTACTATATTCTCCTGTAAACACAGTAATGTTACTATATTCTCCTGTAAACACAGTAATGTTACTATATTCTCCTGTCATATATTCTCCTGAAAACACAGTAATGTTACTATATTCTCCTGAAAACACAGTAATGTTACTATATTCTCCTGTAAACACAGTAATGTTACTATATTCTCCTGAAAACACAGTAATGTTACTATATTCTCCTGAAAACACAGTAATGTTACTATATTCTCCTGAAAACACAGTAATGTTACTATATTCTCATCTGAAAACACAGTAATGTTACTATATTCTCCTGAAAACACAGTAATGTTACTATATTCTCCTGGAAACAAAGTAATGTTACTATATTCTCCTGTAAACACAGTAATGTCACTATATTCTCCTCTCATCTGAAAACACAGTAATGTTACTATATTCTCCTGTAAACACAGTAATGTTACTATATTCTCCTGTAAACACAGTAATGTCACTATATTCTCCTCTCATCTGAAAACACAGTAATGTTACTATATTCTCCTGTAAACACAGTAATGTTACTATATTCTCCTGTAAACACAGTAATGTCACTATATTCTCCTGAAAACACAGTAATGTTACTATATTCTCATCTGAAAACACAGTAATGTTACTATATTCTCCTGAAAACACAGTAATGTTACTATATTCTCCTGAAAACACAGTAATGTTACTATATTCTCCTGAAAACACAGTAATGTTACTATATTCTCCTGAAAACACAGTAATGTTACTATATTCTCCTGAAAACACAGTAATGTTACTATATTCTCCTGAAAACACAGTAATGTTACTATATTCTCCTGAAAACACAGTAATGTTACTATATTCTCCTGAAAACACAGTAATGTTACTATATTCTCCTGAAAACACAGTAATGTTACTATATTCTCCTGTAAACACAGTAATGTTACTATATTCTCCTCTCATCTGAAAACACAGTAATGTTACTATATTCTCCTGTAAACACAGTAATGTTACTATATATTCTCCTGTAATGTTACTATATTCTCCTGAAAACACAGTAATGTTACTATATTCTCCTGAAAACACAGTAATGTTACTATATTCTCCTGTGTTACTAAACACAGTAATGTTACTATATTCTCCTGAAAACACAGTAATGTTACTATATTCTCCTGAAAACACAGTAATGTTACTATATTCTCATCTGAAAACACAGTAATGTTACTATATTCTCCTGAAAACACAGTAATGTTACTATATTCTCCTGTAAACACAGTAATGTTACTATATTCTCCTCTCATCTGAAAACACAGTAATGTTACTATATTCTCCTGAAAACACAGTAATGTTACTATATTCTCCTGTAAACACAGTAATGTTACTATATTCTCCTGTAAACACAGTAATGTTACTATATTCTCCTGAAAACACAGTAATGTTACTATATTCTCCTGAAAACACAGTAATGTTACTATATTCTCCTGAAAACACAGTAATGTTACTATATTCTCATCTGAAAACACAGTAATGTTACTATATTCTCCTGAAAACACAGTAATGTTACTATATTCTCCTGAAAACACAGTAATGTTACTATATTCTCCTGAAAACACAGTAATGTTACTATATTCTCCTGTAAACACAGTAATGTTACTAATGAAAACACAGTAATGTTACTATATTCTCCTGTAAACACAGTAATGTTACTATATTCTCCTGTAAACACAGTAATGTTACTATATTCTCCTGTAAACACAGTAATGTTACTATATTCTCCTGAAAACACAGTAATGTTACTATATTCTCCTGAAAACACAGTCTATATTCTGAAAACACAGTAATGTTACTATATTCTCATCTTAATGTTACTATATTCTCCTGAAAACACAGTAATGTCACTATATTCTCCTGAAAACACAGTAATGTTACTATATTCTCCTGAAAACACAGTAATGTTACTATATTCTCATCTGAAAACACAGTAATGTTACTATATTCTCCTGTAAACACAGTAATGTTACTATATTCTCCTGTAAACACAGTAATGTTACTATATTCTCCTGAAAACACAGTAATGTTACTATATTCTCCTGAAAACACAGTAATGTTACTATATTCTCCTGAAAACACAGTAATGTTACTATATTCTCCTGAAAACACAGTAATGTTACTATATTCTCCTGAAAACACAGTAATGTTACTATATTCTCCTGAAAACACAGTAATGTTACTATATTCTCATCTGAAAACACAGTAATGTTACTATATTCTCCTGAAAACACAGTAATGTCACTATATTCTCCTGAAAACACAGTAATGTTACTATATTCTCCTGAAAACACAGTAATGTTACTATATTCTCCTGAAAACACAGTAATGTTACTATATTCTCCTCTCATCTGAAAACACAGTAATGTTACTATATTCTCCTGTCATCTGAAAACACAGTAATGTTACTATATTCTCATCTGAAAACACAGTAATGTTACTATATTCTCCTCAAAACACAGTAATGTTACTATATTCTCATCTGAAAACACAGTAATGTTACTATATTCTCATCTGAAAACACAGTAATGTTACTATATTCTCCTGAAAACACAGTAATGTTACTATATTCTCCTGTAAACACAGTAATGTTACTATATTCTCCTGTAAACACAGTAATGTTACTATATTCTCCATCTGAAAACACAGTAATGTTACTATATTCTCCTGAAAACACAGTAATGTTACTATATTCTCCTGTAAACACAGTAATGTTACTGAAAACACAGTAATGTTACTATATTCTCCTGAAAACACAGTAATGTTACTATATTCTCCTCTGAAAACACAGTAATGTTACTATATTCTCCTGAAAACACAGTAATGTTACTATATTCTCCTGAAAACACAGTAATGTTACTATATTCTCCTGTAAACAAAAACACAGTAATGTTACTATATTCTCCTCTGAAAACACAGTAATGCTACTATATTCTCCTGTAAACACAGTAATGTTACTATATTCTCCTGAAAACACAGTAATGTTACTATATTCTCATCTAAAACACAGTAATGCTACTATATTCTCCTGAAAACACAGCAATGTCACTATATTCTCCTCTCATCTGAAAACACAGTAATGTTACTATATTCTCCTGAAAACACAGTAATGTTACTATATTCTCCTGTAAACACAGTAATGTTACTATATTCTCCTGAAAACACAGTAATGTCTATATTCTCTGAAAACACAGTAATATTACCTGTAAACACAGTATTATTCTCCTGTAAACACAGTAATGTTACTATATTCTCCTGAAAACACAGTAATGTTACTATATTCTCCTGAAAACACAGTAATGTCACTATATTCTCCTCTCATCTGAAAACACAGTAATGTTATTATATCCTCCTGAAAACACAGTAATGTTACTATATTCTCCTCTCATCTGAAAACACAGTAATGCTACTATATTCTCCTGTAAACACAGTAATGTTACTATATTCTCCTGAAAACACAGTAATGTTACTATATTCTCATCTAAAACACAGTAATGCTACTATATTCTCCTGAAAACACAGCAATGTCACTATATTCTCCTCTCATCTGAAAACACAGTAATGTTACTATATTCTCCTGAAAACACAGTAATGTTACTATATTCTCATCTGAAAACACAGTAATGTTACTATATTCTCCTGAAAACACAGTAATGTTACTATATTCTCCTGAAAACACAGTAATGTTACTATATTCTCCTGAAAACACAGTAATGTTACTATATTCTCCTGAAAACACAGTAATGTTACTATATTCTCCTGAAAACACAGTAATGTTACTATATTCTCCTGTAAACACAGTAATGTTACTATATTCTCCTGAAAACACAGTAATGTTAATATTCTCACTGTAAACACAGTAATGTTACTATATTCTCCTGTAAACACAGTAATGTTACTATATTCTCCTCTCATCTGAAAACACAGTAATGTTACTATATTCTCCTGAAAACACAGTAATGTTACTATATTCTCCTGAAAACACAGTAATTTACTCTCCTGAAAACACAGTAATGTTACTATATTCTCCTCTCATCTGAAAACACAGTAATGTTACTATATTCTCCTGAAAACACAGTAATGTTACTATATTCTCCTGAAAACACAGTAATGTTACTATATTCTCCTGAAAACACAGTAATGTTACTATATTCTCCTGAAAACACAGTAATGTTACTATATTCTCCTGTAAACACAGTAATGTTACTATATTCTCCTGAAAACACAGTAATGTTACTATATTCTCCTGTAAACACAGTAATGTTACTATATTCTCCTGAAAACACAGTAACATATTCTCCTGTAAACACAGTAATGTTACTATATTCTCCTGTAAACACAGTAATGTTACTATATTCTCCTGAAAACACAGTAATGTTACTATATTCTCATCTGTAAACACAGTAATGTTACTATATTCTCCTGTAAACACAGTAATGTTACTATATTCTCCTGAAAACACAGTAATGTTACTATATTCTCATCTGAAAACACAGTAATGTTACTATATTCTCCTGTAAACACAGTAATGTTACTATATTCTCCTGAAAACACAGTAATGTCACTATATTCTCCTGAAAACACAGTAATGTTACTATATTCTCCTGAAAACACAGTAATGTCACTATATTCTCCTGTAAACACAGTAATGTTACTATATTCTCCTGTAAACACAGTAATGTTACTATATTCTCCTGAAAACACAGTAATGTTACTATATTCTCCTGAAAACACAGTAATGTTACTATATTCTCCTGTAAACACAGTAATGTTACTATATTCTCCTGAAAACACAGTAATGTTACTATATTCTCCTGAAAACACAGTAATGTTACTATATTCTCCTGTAAACACAGTAATGTTACTATATTCTCCCCTCATCTGAAAACACAGTAATGTTACTATATTCTCCTGAAAACACAGTAATGTTACTATATTCTCCTGAAAACACAGTAATGTTACTATATTCTCCTGAAAACACAGTAATGTTACTATATTCTCCTGAAAACTGAAAAACACAGTAATGTTACTATATTCTCCTGAAACACAGTAATGTTACTATATTCTCCTGAAAACACAGTAATGTTACTATATTCTCCTGAAAACACAGTAATGTTACTATATTCTCCTGTAAATTCTCATCTGTAAACACAGTAATGTTACTATATTCTCCTGTAAACACAGTAATGTTACTATATTCTCCTGAAAACACAGTAATGTTACTATATTCTCCTGAAAACACAGTAATGTTACTATATTCTCCTGTAAACACAGTAATGTTACTATATTCTCCTGTAAACACAGTAATGTTACTATATTCTCCTGAAAACACAGTAATGTTACTATATTCTCCTGTAAACACAGTAATGTTACTATATTCTCCTGAAAACACAGTAATGTTACTATATTCTCATCTGAAAACACAGTAATGTTACTATATTCTCATCTGAAAACACAGTAATGTTACTATATTCTCCTGTAAACACAGTAATGTTACTATATTCTCCTGTAAACACAGTAATGTTACTATATTCTCCTGAAAACACAGTAATGTTACTATATTCTCCTGAAAACACAGTAATGTTACTATATTCTCCTGAAAACACAGTAATGTTACTATATTCTCCTGAAAACACAGTAATGTTACTATATTCTCCTGTAAACACAGTAATGTTACTATATTCTCCTGAAAACACAGTAATGTTATATATTCTGTAAACACAGTAATGTTACTATATTCTCCTGAAAACACAGTAATGTTACTATATTCTCCTGTAAACACAGTAATGTTACTATATTCTCCTGAAAACACAGTAATGTTACTATATTCTCCTGAAAACACAGTAATGTTACTATATTCTCCTGAAAACACAGTAATGTTACTATATTCTCCTGAAAACACAGTAATGTTACTATATTCTCCTGAAAACACAGTAATGTTACTATATTCTCCTGAAAACACAGTAATGTTACTATATTCTCCTGAAAACACAGTAATGTTACTATATTCTCCTGAAAACACAGTCATATTCTCCTGAAAACACAGTAATGTTACTATATTCTCCTGAAAACACAGTAATGTTACTATATTCTCCTGAAAACACAGTAATGTTACTATATTCTCCTGTAAACACAGTAATGTTACTATATTCTCCTGAAAACACAGTAATGTTACTATATTCTCCTGTTACTAAAAACACAGTAATGTTACTATATTCTCCTGAAAACACAGTAATGTTACTATATTCTCCTGAAAACACAGTAATGTTACTATATTCTCCTGAAAACACAGTAATGTTACTATATTCTCCTGAAAACACAGTAATGTTACTATATTCTCATCTGAAAACACAGTAATGTTACTATATTCTCCTGAAAACACAGTAATGTTACTATATTCTCCTGAAAACACAGTAATGTTACTATATTCTCCTCACAGTAATGTTACTATATTCTCCTGTAAACACAGTAATGTTACTATATTCTCCTGAAAACACAGTAATGTTACTATATTCTCCTCTCATCTGAAAACACAGTAATGTTACTATATTCTCCTGAAAACACAGTAATGTTACTATATTCTCCTGAAAACACAGTAATGTTACTATATTCTCCTGTAAAACACAGTAATGTTACTATATTCTCCTGAAAACACAGTAATGTTACTATATTCTCCTGAAAACACAGTAATGTTACTATATTCTCCTGAAAACACAGTAATGTTACTATATTCTCAAAACACAGTAATGTTACTATAAAACACAGTAATGTTACTATATTCTCCTGGAAACACAGTAATGTTGCTATATTCTCATCTAAAACACAGTAATGTTACTATATTCTCATCTGAAAACACAGTAATGTTACTATATTCTCCTGAAAACACAGTAATGTTACTATATTCTCCTGAAAACACAGTAATGTTACTATATTCTCCTGAAAACACAGTAATGTTACTATATTCTCCTGAAAACACAGTAATGTTACTATATTCTCCTGAAAACACAGTAATGTTACTATATTCTCATCTGAAAACACAGTAATGTTACTATATTCTCCTGAAAACACAGTAATGTTACTATATTCTCCTGTAAACACAGTAATGTTACTATATTCTCCTGAAAACACAGTAATGTTACTATATTCTCCTGAAAACACAGTAATGTTACTATATTCTCCTGAAAACACAGTAATGTTACTATATTCTCCTGTAAACACAGTAATGTTACTATATTCTCCTGAAAACACAGTAATGTTACTATATTCTCCTGAAAACACAGTAATGTTACTATATTCTCCTGAAAAACACAGTAATGTTACTATATTCTCCTCTGAAAACACAGTAATGTTACTATATTCTCCTGTAAACACAGTAATGTTACTATATTCTCCTGAAAACACAGTAATGTTACTATATTCTCCTCTCATCTGAAAACACAGTAATGTTACTCTCCTGTAAACACAGTAATGTTACTATATTCTCCTGAAAAACACAGTAATGTTACTATATTCTCCTGTAAAACACAGTAATGTTACTATATTCTCCTGTAAACACAGTAATGTTACTATATTCTCCTGTCATCTGTAAACACAGTAATGTTACTATATTCTCCTGAAAACACAGTAATGTTACTATATTCTCCTGAAAACACAGTAATGTTACTATATTCTCCTGAAAACACAGTAATGCTACTATATTCTCCTGAAAACACAGAAATGTTACTATATTCTCATCTGAAAACACAGTAATGCTACTATATTCTCCTGAAAACACAGTAATGTTACTATATTCTCATCTGAAAACACAGTAATGTTACTATATTCTCCTGAATACACAGTAATGTTACTATATTCTCCTGAAAACACAGTAATGTTACTATATTCTCATCTGAAAACAAAGTAATGTTACTATATTCTCATCTGAAAACACAGTAATGTTACTATATTCTCCTGTAAACACAGTAATGTTACTATATTCTCCTGTAAACACAGTAATGTTACTATATTCTCATGTTACTACTATATTCTCCTGAAAACACAGTAATGTTACTATATTCTCCTCTCATCTGAAAACACAGTAATGTTACTATATTCTCCTGAAAACACAGTAATGTTACTATATTCTCATCTAAAACACAGTAATGTTACTATATTCTCCTGTAAACACAGTAATGTCACTATATTCTCCTGAAAACACAGTAATGTTACTATATTCTCCTGTAAACACAGTAATGTTACTATATTCTCATCTGAAAACACAGTAATGTTACTATATTCTCCTGAAAACACAGTAATGTTACTATATTCTCCTGTAAACACAGTAATGTTACTATATTCTCATCTAAAACACAGTAATGTCACTATATTCTCCTGAAAACACAGTAATGTTACTATATTCTCCTGTAAACACAGTAATGTTACTATATTCTCCTGAAAACACAGTAATGTTACTATATTCTCCTGTAAACACAGTAATGTTACTATATTCTCCTGGAAACACAGTAATGTCACTATATTCTCATCTGAAAACAACACTGTACAGAGGTTGGGTCAGGGTTGTGATTGTACAGAGGTTAGGTCAGGGTTGTGGTTGTATAGAGGTTAGGTCAGGGTTGTATAGAGGTTGGGTTAGGGTTGTGGTTGTACAGATGTTAGGTCAGGGTTGTATAGAGGTTGGGTTAAGATTGTGATTGTACAGAGGTTAGGTCAGGGTTGTGTTAGGGTTGTGGTTGTACAGGTCATGTTAGGTCAGGGTTGTATAGAGGTTGGGTTAGGGTTGTGGTTGTACAGAGGTTAGGTCAGGGTTGTATAGAGGTTGGGTTAAGGTTGTGGTTGTACGGAGGTTAGGTCAGGGTTGTGTTAGGGTTGTGGTTGTACAGATGTTAGGTCAGGGTTGTATAGAGGTTGGGTTAGGGTTGTGGTTGTACAGAGGTTAGGTCAGGGTTGTATAGAGGTTGGGTTAGGGTTGTGTTTGTACAGAGGTTAGGTCAGGGTTGTGTTAGGGTTGTGGTTGTACAGATGTTAGGTCAGGGTTGTAAAGAGGTTGGGTTGTGGTTGTACAGAGGTTAGGTCAGGGTTGTATAGATCTTGGGTTAAGGTTGTGGTTGTACAGAGGTTAGGTCAGGGTTGTATAGAAAAGGTTGGGTTAAGGTTGTGGTTGTACGGAGGTTAGGTCAGGTTGTGTTACCATCATGGTCTGTACAGATGTTAGGTCAGGGTTGTATAGAGTCCCCTCAGGGTGTGGTTGTACAGATGGTTAGCTCCAGGGTCCCCTGTGGTGTCTGACAGCATGGGCAGCTCCACTGAGTCCCCTCAGGGTTGTCTTGTACAGAGGTTAGCTCCACTGGGTTGTGGTTGTATAGAGCATGGGCAGGGTTGTATAGAGGTTGGGTTAAGGTTGCGGTTGTATAGAGTCCCTCAGGGTTGACAGCATGTTGGCAGTTAACTGGTTGTGATTGTACAGAGTGTCTGACAGCAGGGTTGCTCCACTGGTCCCTTGTGGTTGTACACAGAGGTTAGGTCAGGGTTGTATAGAGGTTGGATTAGGGTTGTGGTTGACAGCATGGTTAGGTCAGGGTCCCCTGTGGTGTCTGAGAGCATGGGCAGGGTTGTATAGAGTCCCCTTGGTGTTAAGGTTGGGTTGTACTGAGTCCCCTCATGGTGTATACAGCATGGGTTCCAAGGTCCCCTGTGGTGTCTGACAGCAGGGTTGCTCCACTGAGTCCCCTTATGGTGTCTGACAGCATGGGCAGGGTTCACTGAGTCCATCATGGTTGTCTGACAGCATGGGCAGGGTCCACTGAGTCCAGATCATGGTGTCTGATAGCATGGGGTTAAGGTCAGGGTGGAGGTGCCCTGACCGGTGTCTGACGCAGGTTGATCTCCACTGAGTTCTGTCATGGTGTCTGACAGCATGGGCAGCTCCAATGGCCCACCAGGTGGAACATCAGGGCAGCTCCATCTTCCTCCTCTCATGGTGTCTGACATCTGGAGCTTCTCCCACTGAGGGAGAGAAAAGGTGAAGAGACTGTCATGGACAGGTATCTATGTAGTCCCATCATGGTCTGACAGCATGGGCAGCTCCACTGAGTCCCCTCATGGTGTCTGACAGCATGGGCAGCTCCACTGAGTCCCCTCATGGTGTCTGACAGCATGGGCAGCTCCACTGAGTCCCCTCATGGTGTCTGACAGCATGGGCAGCTCCACTGAGTCCCCTCATGGTGTCTGACAGCATGGGCAGCTCCACTGAGTCCCTCATGGTGTCTGACAGCATGGGCAGCTCCACTGAGTCCCTCATGGTGTCTGACAGCATGGGCAGCTCCACTGAGTCCCCTCATGGTGTCTGACAGCATGGGCAGCTCCACTGAGTCCCTCATGGTGTCTGACAGCATGGGCAGCTCCACTGAGTCCCCTCATGGTGTCTGACAGCATGGGCAGCTCCACTGAGTCCCTCATGGTGTCTGACAGCATGGGCGGCTCCACTGAGTCCCATCATGGTGTCTGACAGCATGGGCAGCTCCACTGAGTCCCATCATGGTGTCTGACAGCATGGGCAGCTCCACTGAGTCCCCTCATGGTGTCTGACAGCATGGGCAGCTCCACTGAGTCCATCATGGTGTCTGACAGCATGGGCAGCTCCACTGAGTCCCCTCATGGTGTCTGACAGCATGGGCAGCTCCACTGAGTCCCATCATGGTGTCTGACAGCATGGGCAGCTCCACTGAGTCCCCTCATGGTGTCTGACAGCATGGGCAGCTCCACTGAGTCCCCTCATGGTGTCTGACAGCATGGGCAGCTCCACTGAGTCCCATCATGGTGTCTGACAGCATGGGCAGCTCCACTGAGTCCCCTCATGGTGTCTGACAGCATGGGCAGCTCCACTGAGTCCCCTCATGGTGTCTGACAGCATGGGCAGCTCCACTGAGTCCCATCATGGTGTCTGACAGCATGGGCGGCTCCACTGAGTCCCATCATGGTGTCTGACAGCATGGGCAGCTCCACTGAGTCCCCTCATGGTGTCTGACAGCATGGGCAGCTCCACTGAGTCCCCTCATGGTGTCTGACAGCATGGGCAGCTCCACTGAGTCCCCTCATGGTGTCTGACAGCATGGGCAGCTCCACTGAGTCCCCTCATGGTGTCTGACAGCATGGGCAGCTCCACTGAGTCCCCTCATGGTGTCTGACAGCATGGGCAGCTCCACTGAGTCCCATCATGGTGTCTGACAGCATGGGCAGCTCCACTGAGTCCCCTCATGGTGTCTGACAGCATGGGCAGCTCCACTGAGTCCCATCATGGTGTCTGACAGCATGGGCAGCTCCACTGAGTCCCATCATGGTGTCTGACAGCATGGGCAGCTCCACTGAGTCCCCTCATGGTGTCTGACAGCATGGGCAGCTCCACTGAGTCCCCTCATGGTGTCTGACAGCATGGGCAGCTCCACTGAGTCCCCTCATGGTGTCTGACAGCATGGGCAGCTCCACTGAGTCCCCTCATGGTGTCTGACAGCATGGGCAGCTCCACTGAGTCCCCTCATGGTGTCTGACAGCATGGGCAGCTCCACTGAGTCCCCTCATGGTGTCTGACAGCATGGGCAGCTCCACTGAGTCCCCTCATGGTGTCTGACAGCATGGGCAGCTCCACTGAGTCCCCTCATGGTGTCTGACAGCATGGGCAGCTCCACTGAGTCCCCTCATGGTGTCTGACAGCATGGGCAGCTCCACTGAGTCCCATCATGGTGTCTGACAGCATGGGCAGCTCCACTGAGTCCCCTCATGGTGTCTGACAGCATGGGCAGCTCCACTGAGTCCCCTCATGGTGTCTGACAGCATGGGCAGCTCCACTGAGTCCCCTCATGGTGTCTGACAGCATGGGCAGCTCCACTGAGTCCCCTCATGGTGTCTGACAGCATGGGCAGCTCCACTGAGTCCCCTCATGGTGTCTGACAGCATGGGCAGCTCCACTGAGTCCCCTCATGGTGTCTGACAGCATGGGCAGCTCCACTGAGTCCCCTCATGGTGTCTGACAGCATGGGCAGCTCCACTGAGTCCCCTCATGGTGTCTGACAGCATGGGCAGCTCCACTGAGTCCCCTCATGGTGTCTGACAGCATGGGCAGCTCCACTGAGTCCCCTCATGGTGTCTGACAGCATGGGCAGCTCCACTGAGTCCCCTCATGGTGTCTGACAGCATGGGCAGCTCCACTGAGTCCCATCATGGTGTCTGACAGCATGGGCAGCTCCACTGAGTCCCCTCATGGTGTCTGACAGCATGGGCAGCTCCACTGAGTCCCCTCATGGTGTCTGACAGCATGGGCAGCTCCACTGAGTCCCATCATGGTGTCTGACAGCATGGGCAGCTCCACTGAGTCCCCTCATGGTGTCTGACAGCATGGGCAGCTCCACTGAGTCCCCTCATGGTGTCTGACAGCATGGGCAGCTCCACTGAGTCCCATCATGGTGTCTGACAGCATGGGCAGCTCCACTGAGTCCCCTCATGGTGTCTGACAGCATGGGCAGCTCCACTGAGTCCCCTCATGGTGTCTGACAGCATGGGCAGCTCCACTGAGTCCCATCATGGTGTCTGACAGCATGGGCAGCTCCACTGAGTCCCCTCATGGTGTCTGACAGCATGGGCAGCTCCACTGAGTCCCCTCATGGTGTCTGACAGCATGGGCAGCTCCACTGAGTCCCATCATGGTGTCTGACAGCATGGGCAGCTCCACTGAGTCCCCTCATGGTGTCTGACAGCATGGGCAGCTCCACTGAGTCCCCTCATGGTGTCTGACAGCATGGGCAGCTCCACTGAGTCCCATCATGGTGTCTGACAGCATGGGCAGCTCCACTGAGTCCCATCATGGTGTCTGACAGCATGGGCAGCTCCACTGAGTCCCCTCATGGTGTCTGACAGCATGGGCAGCTCCACTGAGTCCCATCATGGTGTCTGACAGCATGGGCAGCTCCACTGAGTCCCCTCATGGTGTCTGACAGCATGGGCAGCTCCACTGAGTCCCTCATGGTGTCTGACAGCATGGGCAGCTCCACTGAGTCCCCTCATGGTGTCTGACAGCATGGGCAGCTCCACTGAGTCCCATCATGGTGTCTGACAGCATGGGCAGCTCCACTGAGTCCCATCATGGTGTCTGACAGCATGGGCAGCTCCACTGAGTCCCATCATGGTGTCTGACAGCATGGGCAGCTCCACTGAGTCCCATCATGGTGTCTGACAGCATGGGCAGCTCCACTGAGTCCCCTCATGGTGTCTGACAGCATGGGCAGCTCCACTGAGTCCCCTCATGGTGTCTGACAGCATGGGCAGCTCCACTGAGTCCCCTCATGGTGTCTGACAGCATGGGCAGCTCCACTGAGTCCCCTCATGGTGTCTGACAGCATGGGCAGCTCCACTGAGTCCCTCATGGTGTCTGACAGCATGGGCAGCTCCACTGAGTCCCATCATGGTGTCTGACAGCATGGGCAGCTCCACTGAGTCCCCTCATGGTGTCTGACAGCATGGGCAGCTCCACTGAGTCCCCTCATGGTGTCTGACAGCATGGGCAGCTCCACTGAGTCCCCTCATGGTGTCTGACAGCATGGGCAGCTCCACTGAGTCCCATCATGGTGTCTGACAGCATGGGCAGCTCCACTGAGTCCCCTCATGGTGTCTGACAGCATGGGCTTGAGGTGTGTGTAGAGGTTAGATGTGTTGAGTTGTGTGTAGAGGTTAGATGTGTTGAGTTGTGTGTAGAGGTTAGATGTGTTGAGGTGTGTGTAGAGGTTGGATGTGTAGAGGTGTATAGAGGTTAGATG
Source organism: Oncorhynchus keta (assembly GCF_023373465.1). Taxonomy (NCBI): domain Eukaryota; kingdom Metazoa; phylum Chordata; class Actinopteri; order Salmoniformes; family Salmonidae; genus Oncorhynchus; species Oncorhynchus keta. Next base: position 114,040 of record NW_026278963.1, on the reverse strand, counting down.
TGTAGAGGTGTATAGAGGTTAGATGTGTTGAGGTGTATAGAGGTTAGATGTGTTGAGGTGTATAGAGGTTAGATGTGTTGAGGTGTATAGAGGTTAGATGTGTTGAGGTGTATAGAGGTTAGATGTGTTGAGGGGTGTGTAGAGGTTAGATGTGTAGAGGTGTGTAGAGGTTAGATGTGTAGAGGTGTATAGAGGTTAGATGTGTTGAGGTGTATAGAGGTTAGATGTGTTGAGGGGTGTGTAGAGGTTAGATGTGTTGAGGTGTGTAGATGTGTTGAGGTGTATAGAGGTTAGATGTGTAGAGGTCAGATGTATAGAGGTTAGATGTGTTGAGGGGTGTATAGAGGTCAGATGTGTTGAGGGGTATACAGGTTAGATGTGTTGAGGTGTGTAGAGGTCAGATGTGTTGAGGTGTATAGAGGTCAGATGTGTTGAGGGGTATATACAGGTTAGATGTGTTGAGGTGTGTAGAGGTCAGATGTGTTGAGGGGTGTGTTGAGGTTAGATGTGTTGAGGTGTATAGAGGTTAGATGTGTTGAGGTGTGTAGGTTAGGTTAGATGTGTAGAGGTCAGATGTGTAGAGGTTAGATGTGTAGAGGTTAGGTGTATAGAGGTTAGATGTGTTGAGGTGTATAGAGGTCAGATGTGTAGAGGTGTATAGAGGTTAGATGTGTTGAGGTGTGTAGAGGTCAGATGTGTTGAGGGGTGTATAGAGGTCAGATGTGTTGAGGTCAGATGTGTAGAGGTCAGATGTATAGAGGTCAGATGTGTAGAGGTTAGATGTGTAGAGGTTAGATGTGTAGAGGTTAGATGTATAGAGGTTAGATGTGTAGAGGTTAGATGTATAGAGGTTAGGTGTGTTGAGGTTAGATGTGTAGAGGTTAGATGTGTAGAGGTTAGATGTATAGAGGTCAGATGTGTAGAGGTGTATAGAGGTCAGATGTGTTGAGGTGTATAGATGTTAGATGTGTAGAGGTTAGGTGTATAGAGGTTAGATGTGTTGAGGTGTGTAGAGGTTAGATGTGTTGAGGTGTATAGAGGTCAGATGTGTAGAGGGTGTATAGAGGTTAGATGTGTTGAGGTCAGATGTGTTGAGGTGTGTATAGAGGTCAGATGTGTTGAGGTCAGATGTGTTGAGGGGTGTATAGAGGTTAGATGTGTTGAGGTCAGTGTAGAGGTCAGATGTGTAGAGGTTAGATGTGTAGAGGTTAGATGTGTAGAGGTTAGATGTATAGAGGTTGTGTAGAGGTTAGATGTGTATGAGTGTGTAGAGGTTAGTGTGTTGAGGTGTAGAGGTTAGATGTGTAGAGGTTAGATGTGTAGAGGTTAGATGTATAGAGGTTAGATGTGTTGAGGTGTATAGAGGTTAGATGTGTAGAGGTTAGATGTGTAGAGGTTAGATGTGTAGGTTAGATGTGTAGAGGTTAGATGTGTTGAGGTTAGAGGTTAGAGGTTAGGTGTGTTGAGGTGTATAGAGGTTAGATGTGTTGAGGTGTGTTGAGGTGTGTATAGAGGTTAGATGTGTAGAGGTTAGAGGTTTAGAGGTGAGATGTCCATAGAGGTTAGATGTGTAGATGTGTAGATGTGTGAGGTGATAGACTGGTAGAGGTCCTTCTGTGTCCTTCTGTGGCTCAGTTGGTAGAGCATGGCACTTGTAACGCACAGATGGGTGATTGACCACCCACACACAGAACACACACACACATGACTGTACAGTCGCTTTGGAGCACACAGACACATGGCACATATTATACACATATTATATTAGGTTACACGTGTAGACACACAGATGTGTACACACACAGGTGAGTAGACAGAGTTAGATGTGTAGAGACACAGATGTGTAGAGGTTAGATGTGTAGAGGTTAGATGTGTAGACACACAGAGATGTCAGAGGTTAGATGTGTAGAGGTTAGATGTGTAGAGGTCAGATGTGTTGAGGTTACAGATGTGTTGAGGTTAGACACACACACACAGTGTACACACACAGATGTGTTGAGGTTAGATGAGACACACACACACAGAGACACACACACAGAGAGGTCACATGAGACAGAGGTTAGATGTACACAGGTCAGATGAACAGAGGTTACACAGAGGTTAGAGGTGTAGAGGTTACACACACACAGAGACACACACACACAGAGACACAGATGTGTTGAGGGGTGTACAGAGGTCAGATGTGTTGAGGTTAGACACACAGACACACAGATGAACACACACACATGTGACACACACACACAGAGACACAGACACACAGAGGTTACACACACACAGACAGACACACAGAGACACACAGTACACACACACAGAGACACAGACACACAGACACACACACACAGACACACACAGAGAGACACACACACACCTGACCTCTGGGTTAGATGTGCCTTGAGGTCAGCGTTGCAGCCCCCATATGTGTTGGCGACGGCGCGGACATGTCTCCACCCACTGACCCGGTCTCCTGGTAGAGGTTAGTGATCTGTCCCTCCCTCTCTCCATCCTCAGCCAATGATGAGCTACCGAGGTTAGGAACTTAGACCCCGTTCCTCCCTGTGCTGGGAGGTCCGCCTGCTCTCCTCCCCTCCTCTCCTCCTCCCTGATCGTAGAGTTCTTCATCCGGAGGTTCTCCTGAGGAACCTCTTTCTCTTGGTTCTCCTTCCCCTGACCCTAGACTCTTTCTCTTGGTTCTCCTTCCCCTCAGAGACTGCAGCTCCATCCCCTCTCCCCCCCTCTCCCTGCTAGAGGTTAGTCCCCTCTTGGCTTTCTCCCTGCTCCAGCTTCTGGCCTCTCGATGCCTCCCCGTCAGAGGTTAGATGATTCAGGAGGGGTTGGCGCTAGATGCCGTATCCTCTCCCTCCTCCTCTCCCCTCTCCTCTCCCTCCTCCCTCTCCCCCTCTCTCCGATGCGGTCAGAGCTGCGGTCAGAGCTGTGTTGGAGGGTCATCTGTGCGGTCGCTGGGGCATCGGGGCGGAGCAGGAGTCTCTCTTCCTGTTTGGTTTCTTCTTCTTCCTGGTTTGATGTGGGAGGAGCCAGATGTCTGAGAGGAGCCTAATGCCGTGCCGCTTAGCTTCATCACTGCTGTGTCAGAACCTTCCTCTAGGTTACCGGCCTATACACACACACACGCACACGTGTGTAAAGAGAGACACAGACACACACACACAGAGAGACACAGACACACACACAAAAAGAGAGACACAGGTTAGACACACACACACTCGAGACAGATAGATGTGTAGGTTAGACTGTATCCCTGGGTTAGATGTGTATCCCTGAGGTTAGATGTATCCCTGGGTAACACTATGTGGGTTGAGGTGGGTAACAGTATCCCTGAACACTATCCCTAGATATCCCTGGGTAAGAGTATCCCTGGGTAACACTGTCCCTGGGTAAGACTATCCCTGGGTAAGAGTATCCCTGGGTAAGAGTATCCCTGGGTAACACTATCCCTGGGTGTATCCCTGAGGTAACAGTATAGAGGTTAGATGTCCCTAGAGGTTAGGTGTCCTGAGGTAACACTATAGATGTGTAACAGTATCCCTGGGTAACAGTTAGATGGGTAACAGTATCCCTGGGTAACACTATACCTGGGTAACAGGTGGGTAACAGTATCCCTGAGGTAAGACTATCCCTGGGTGAGGTAACACATCCCTGAGGTAACAGGTATAGATGGGTAACAGTATCCCTGGGTAAGAGGTTGAGTATCCCTGGGTAACACTATCCCTGGGTAACAGTATCCCTGGGTAACACTATCCCTGGGTACCTTATTCCTGTAGAGGTTTCGACCAGACCGTGAGTTAGCCATGATGGGCCAGTATTGAGCATCAGCTCCAGACCAGTGTGTTGATGACTTGATCCACTGATTGAGACAGTCCTGAGGAATCAAACCTCAGGCTGCCTGTACCTGAGCGGCCAGCGGAGGAATCAACCACACCAGGCTGTTAGCTCCTGATGGGCCAGTGGCAGATCCTACACACAGACCAGGCTGTTAGCTACCTGATGGGCCAGCAGAGGAATCAACCAGACCAGGCTGTTAGCTACCTGATGGGCCAGCTAGAGGAACAACACAGACCAGGCTGTTAGCTACCTGATGGACAGCACACAGACCAGGCTGTTAGCTACCTGACCACACGTTAGCTACCTGATGGGCCAGCTAGAGGAATCACACACACACCAGGCTGAGACACACACACACAGAGACACACACACACAGAGACATCACACACACACACACACACAAACACACACAGAGATGGGCACACACAGTGAACAACAGACCAGGCTGAACACACCTGATGGACACACACACAGAGAATCAACACAGACACAGAGACACACACACAGATGGGCCACACAGAGGAACACACACCAGACCAGGCTGTTAGCACCTGATGGGCCAGCTAGATGAACACACACAGACCAGGCTGTCAGCACCTGATGGGCCAGCTAGAGACACACACACAGAGACACAGGCAGATGAACACACACACACAGATGGGCACACACACAGAGGACACAACCACACAGAGACACACAGCTACCAGAGGGCCACACACAGAATCACACACACACCAGAGACACACACCTGATGGGCCACACATGTGAGAGGACACACACCACACACACACACACAGATGAACACTGTTACTACACAGAGACACCAGCACAGAGACACACACACAGAGACACAGGACACAGCTACCGGATGGGCACACAGACACACACACACAGAGACACACACACACAGACACACACACACAGACACACACAGAGAGACACACACACCTACCTGCAGACCTCTGGCTCGTCATCAACCAGACCAGGGGCGTTGCAGCCCCCATATCTCTGTGGCGACCAGGACTGTCTCCACCCACTGACCCGGTCTCCTGGTAAGGCTGTTAGTGATCTGTCCCTCCCTCTCTCCATCCTCAGACCAGGCTGATGAGCTTTGCGTCATAATAATATAAGAATTTTGACCCCGCCTCCTCCCTGCGCTGGGAGCTCCGAAACTGTCTCCTCCCCTCCTGGACAAGATGCTGAGGGACTCTTCACTGCTAAACTTTTCTCCTGTGGAACCCACTTTCTCTTGGTTCTCCTTCCCCCCACCAGACCTGGAGTGACAGACAGCAGCTCCATCCCCACTCTGCCCCCCTCTCCCTGCTACTCCCACAGAGACCGTCTATCCCCACCTTTCTCCCTGAAACAGCTATCTGGCCTCTCGCCCCGCCTCCCCTACAAAGACAAAACGAATCTAGATTCAGGAGGGGCGGCGCTGTTAGCGGAAGAGAAAAAGATGCGACGGGATCAGGAGAGAACGGGGTGTTCCCCTCTCCTCTCCCTCCTCCTCTCCCCTCTCAAACTCTCTGATCCTCCCTCCCCCTCACTCCATGCGGTAAGACCGGTCAGAGCTGTGTTCTGGACCGGGTCATCTTGTGGGATTACTGGGGCATCGGGGCGGACAGGAAAGTCTCCCTTCCTGTTTGGTTTCTTCTTCTTCCTGGTTTGGCCCTGACCCAAGGCCTAAGAAGGAGCCTCAATCCACCGCGGAACACTGTCCAGTCTTCATCACTGCTGTGTCACCCTTCCTCTACATAAGGACTGGCACCCTGGCCTATACTGCTCATCATTGGGATCTTATTGTGGGACTAATTCACAACACACAAAGTTGGGATGAGACACAGACACACTGGGGAAACAGATGGACACAACACACAAAGACCCAAACACAGGGAGTTTCAATTCAAAAGTACTACATCGTTTTTTACAGACAGAGAACTGAAAAGAAATGAGGAGCAATGTACCCTTAAAATACTATACTATTGGGTAACTGATGGGCCAGCTAGGGAAACCAGTATCCCTGGGTAACACTATGGACCAGCTAGAGGAATCACTATCCCTGGCTGTAAGCTACCTGATGGACCAGCTGGGTAACCAGATCCAGGCTGTTAGCTACCTGATGGGTAACAGCTATCCCTGGAATCAACCAGACCTGGGTAACAGTATCCTGATGGAACAGTAACCAGACCCTGGGTAACTACCTGATGGACCAGCTCAACCAGACCAGGCTGTTAGCTACCTAATGGACCAGCTAGAGGAATCAACCAGACCAGGCTGTTATGATGGGCCAGCTAGAGGAATCAACCAGACCAGGCTGTTAGCTACCTGATGGGCCAGCTAGAGGAATCAACCAGACCAGGCTGTATACCTGATGGACCAGCTAGAGGAATCAACCAGATCCAGGCTGTTAGCTACCTGATGGGCCAGCTAGAGGAATCAACAGACCAGGCTGTTAGCTACCTGATGGGCCAGCTAGGGGAATCAACCAGACCAGGCTGTTAGCTACCTGATGGGCCAGCTAGAGGAATCAACCAGACCAGGCTGTTAGCTACCTGATGGACCAGCTAGAGGAATCAACTAGACCAGGCTGTTAGCTACCTACCTATGGACCAGCTAGAGGAATCAACAGACCAGGCTGTTAGCTACCTGATGGGCCAGCTAGAGGAATCAACCAGACCAGGCTGTTAGCCACCTGATGGACCAGCTAGAGGAATCAACCAGACCAGGCTGTTAGCTACCTGATGGGCCAGCTGGTAGAGGAATCAACCAGACCAGGCTGTTAGCTACCTGATGGGCCAGCTAGAGGAATCAACCAGACCAGGCTGTTAGCTACCTGATGGGCCAGCTAGAGGAATCAACCAGACCAGGCTGTTAGCTACCTGATGGGCCAGCTAGAGGAATCAACCAGACCAGGCTGTTAGCTACCTGATGGGCCAGACTTAGCTACCTGATGGACCAGCTAGAGGAATCAGGAATCCAGACCAGGCTGTTAGCTACCTGATGGGCCAGCTAGAGGAATCAACCAGACCAGGCTGTTAGCTACCTGATGGGCCAGCTAGAGGAATCAACCAGACCAGGCTGTTAGCTACCTGATGGGCCAGCTAGAGGAATCAACCAGACCAGGCTGTTAGCTACCTGATGGGCCAGCTAGAGGAATCAACCAGACCAGGCTGTTAGCTACCTGATGGGCCAGCTAGAGGAATCAACCAGACCAGGCTGATGGACTACCTGATGATGGCCAGCTAGAGGAATCAACCAGACCAGGTCTGTTAGCTACCTGATGGGCCAGCTAGAGGAATCAACCAGACCTGTTAACATAGACAACACCTATAGGTGATGAAACTGTAAACTTATTCAGACTCTTAATCTAAACTGTAAACTTATTCAGACTCTTAATCTAAACTGTAAACTTATTCAGACTCTTAATCTAAACTGTAAACTTATTCAGACTCTTAATCTAAACTGTAAACTTATTCAGACTCTTAATCTAAACTGTAAACTTTATTCAGACTCTTAATCTAAACTGTAAATTTATTCAGACTCTTAATCTAAACTGTAAACTTATTCAGACTCTTAATCTAAACTGTAAACTTATTCAGACTCTTAATCTAAACTGTAAACTTATTCAGACTCTTAATCTAAACTGTACATTTATTCAGACTCTTAATCTAAACTGTACTTATTCAGACTCTTAATCTAAACTGTAAACTTATTCAGACTCTTAATCTAAACTGTAAACTTATTCAGACTCTTAATCTAAACTGTAAATTTATTGAAACTCTTAATCTAAACTGTAAACTTATTCAGACTCTTAATCTAAACTGTAAATTTATTCAGACTCTTAATCTAAACTGTAAACTTATTCAGACTCTTAATCTAAACTGTAAACTTATTCAGACTCTTAATCTAAACTGTAAACTTATTCAGACTCTTAATCTAAACTGTAAACTTATTCAGACTCTTAATCTAAACTGTAAACTTATTCAGACTCTTAATCTAAACTGTAAACTTATTCAGACTCTTAATCTAAACTGTAAACTTATTCAGACTCTTAATCTAAACTGTAAACGTATTCAGACTCTTAATCTAAACTGTAAACTTATTCAGACTCTTAATCTAAACTGTAAACTTATTCAGACTCTTAATCTAAACTGTAAACTTATTCAGACTCCTAATCTAAACTGTAAACTTATTCAGACTCTTAATCTAAACTGTAAACTTATTCAGACTCTTAATCTAAACTGTAAACTTATTCAGACTCTTGAAATATTTGCTCCATACAGCCAAAATCTAACCTTAACATGTGACTGTAACTACGCTCCTTAGTAAAGACACAGAAGATATGTTGTGTATGTCTGGTTCTTTATGAGCTCTAAAACGTTTTGGGGAAACGTGTCCTTCAGTACAAACCGTTCCGCAACTTTTAGCAAACGTTCAAGCCAACTGAAGGCACCGCTGGGTAACAGTCTCACCTGCAGATGTCCTGAGAGGAGGGAGTTGTCCTGGAAACACTGCCAGGAGCCAATCCTGTTGTAGAACTGCTGGCCTGTAACAACCAATCACAGCACACTCCTTCACTTCAACAACCAATCACAGCACACGTCTTCACCTCTAACCAATCAGCAGTGACTGCTGTCGACCAATCAAACAATCAACCAATCAATACCTTCAAGATGTTGCTGGATCGACTGCCTGACCGACCTGGACCTTTAATACTCTGTAGAGAGAGAAAGAGGGAGAGAGACGGCAGAGAGAAGATTTATATATATATATACAGTGCCTTGCGAAAGTATTCGACCCCCTTGAACTTTGCGACCTTTTGCCACATTTCAGGCTTCAAACATAAATATATAAAACTGTATTTTTTTGTGAAGAATCAACAACAAGTGGGACACAATCATGAAGTGGAACGACATTTATTGGATATTTAAAACTTTTTTAACAAATCAAAAACTGAAAAATTGGGCGTGCAAAATTATTCAGCCCCCTTAAGTTAATACTTTGTAGCGCCACCTTTTGCTGCGATTACAGCTGTTAGTCGCTTGGGGTATGTCTCTATCAGTTTTGCACATCGAGAGACTGAAATTTTTATCATCGAGGAAATGTCTATTCAGAGGTATAGATTTTACAGTCAGGAGAAATGTCTATTCAGTATAGATTTTACAGTCTGTCTATTCAGAGGTATAGATTTTACAGTCAGGAGAAATGTCTATTCAGAGGTATAGATTTTACAGTCAGGAGAAATGTCTATTCAGAGGTATAGATTTTACAGTCAGGAGAAATGTCTGTATTCAGAGGTATAGATTTTACAGTCAGGAGAAATGTCTATTCAGAGGTATAGACTTTACAGTCAGGAGAAATGTCTATTCAGAGGTATAGATTTTACAGTCAGGAGAAATGTCTATTCAGAGGTATAGATTTTACAGTCAGGAGAAATGTCTATTCAGAGGTATAGATTTTACAGTCAGGAGAAATGTCTGTATTCAGAGGTATAGATTTTACAGTCAGGAGAAATGTCTATTCAGAGGTATAGATTTTACAGTCAGGAGAAATGTCTATTCAGAGGTATAGATTTTACAGTCAGGAGAAAAGTCTGTATTCATTCTATGAAGTCTCACTCCTCTACTCACAATAACATTTGTACAAAAATGTGTAATTAGATTCTTTAATTTTTACATTAGTAGAGCAGCAATATACCCTGTTGCAAACAGTTTGACCTTTTTCAAAATAAATTATAAAACAGTTTGACAACCCTGTTTGTAAGCTTTTAAGTTGGATGTGTCATGATATGGTGGGGTTTGCAAAACGGGTCAACTTTCAGCACCTCTATGTCCTAAATGAAGGTTTTGTTGAAATCAAAAGGAATGCTGTCAAAAAGGAATTGAAGGACAGAGAGCCAACACACACTACTGGGTATAGATAGGAGGTTATAGAATAACCCTCCCCTCAGGACAGAGAGCCAACACACACTACTGGGTATAGATAGGAGGTTATAGAATAACCCTCCCCTCAGGACAGAGAGCCAACACACACTACTGGGTATAGATAGGAGGTTATAGAATAACCCTCCCCTCAGGACAGAGAGCCAACACACACTACTGGGTATAGATAGGAGGTTATAGAATAACCCTCCCCCCAGGACAGAGAGCCAACACACACTACTGGGTATAGATAGGAGGTTATAGAATAACCCTCCCCTCAGGACAGAGAGCCAACACACACTACTGGGTATAGATAGGAGGTTATAGAATAACCCTCCCCTCAGGACAGAGAGCCAACACACACTACTGGGTATAGATAGGAGGTTATAGAATAACCCTCCCCTCAGGACAGAGAGCCAACACACACTACTGGGTATAGATAGGAGGTTATAGAATAACCCTCCCCTCAGGACAGAGAGCCAACACACACACTACTGGGTATAGATAGGAGTTATAGAATAACCCTCCCCTCAGGACAGAGAGCCAACACACACTACTGGGTATAGATAGGAGTTATAGAATAACCCTCCCCTCAGGACAGAGAGCCAACACACACTACTGGGTATAGATAGGAGTTATAGAATAACCCTCCCCTCAGGACAGAGAGCCAACACACACTACTGGGTATAGATAGGAGTTATAGAATAACCCTCCTCTCAGGACAGAGAGCCAACACACACTACTGGGTATAGATAGGAGGTTATAGAATAACCCTCCCCTCAGGACAGAGAGCCAACACACACTACTGGGTATAGATAGGAGTTATAGAATAACCCTCCCCTCAGGACAGAGAGCCAACACACACTACTGGGTATAGATAGGTTATAGAATAACCCTCCCCTCAGGACAGAGAGCCAACACACACTACTGGGTATAGATAGGAAGTTATAGAATAACCCTCCCCTCAGGACAGAGAGCCAACACACACTACTGGGTATAGATAGGAGTTATAGAATAACCCTCCCCTCAGGACAGAGAGCCAACACACACTACTGGGTATAGATAGGAGGTTATAGAATAACCCTCCCCTCAGGACAGAGAGCCAACACACACTACTGGGTATAGATAGGAGGTTATAGAATAACCCTCCCCTCAGGACAGAGAGCCAACACACACTACTGGGTATAGATAGGAGTTATAGAATAACCCCCCACACACACACACACACACAGCAGAAAGGACCCACAGTTCATTGAGAGAGCTCCACAGAGTCTGTGTTCAGGTTAAGGTCAGGGCTTAGGGGTCAGAGGTTATAGTTCAGGGGCTTACCTCGGTCTTGTCTTTGGAGCGAGGGGCGCTCCGGCCGTTATTGGCCATCTCCCGAGCGGGGACCACGGAGATCTGCTGCACTGGCATCCTCACTGCGTTCCCAGATCTCTCCTCTCTCTGAACTCACTCCGTGTGTATACAGCGGTTATCCACTCTGTGCTCCACAGGTCCGGAACTCGGAGAACAGAATAGCGGAATGGGATCAGGTCACCGTGGAAACGGACAGAAGGCTCTGGACGGCAGGGTGTCAGATCGTCATGCCAACTCAGAAGTCAACAACACCCCTCCACCCCCAGAGAGACGGAGAGAGGGAGGGAGAGAGATAATAGATTAACTGGGGAGGAACAGGTGAGTGTCTGGCTGAGGGGGAGGAGACTCAGGGTGCTGCGTCAATCAGCATATGGCCCATCAGGCTTAACGCTCAAATTAGCCTGACTACTGATAATCAGCTTACACACACTGGTTACCTAGCCCTTAAAACAAGCCCAGTCCTTCCAGTTTGATGCTCAGTCTAGTCCAAAACGATCTCACCCAAACCAGCAGCGTAGACAGACATTTGTTGGCAGGTGGGCCCTAACCCTAACCCCTAACCCTAACCCTAACCCCTAACCCTAACCCTAACCCTAACCCTAACCCTAACCCCTAACCCTAACCCCTAACCCTAACCCTAACCCCTAACCCTAACCCTAACCCCTAACCCTAACCCTAACCAGCAAATGACAATCAGATGATCTAGAATGACAATCCGATGATCTAGAATGACAATCCGATGATTTTGACAATCCGATGATCTAGAATGACAACCAGATTATCTAGAATGACAATCCGATGATCTAGAATGACAACCACATGATCTAGAATGACAATCAGATGATCTAGAATGACAACCAGATGATCTAGAATGACAATCAGATGATCTAGAATGACAATCAGATGATCTAGAATGACAATCCGATGATTCAAGGTTTTTTTTATTTTTTTTAAACTATTTTCTACATTGCAGAATAAGACTTCAAAACTTTAAAAAAACACATATGGAATCATGCAGTAACCAAAAAAGTGTAAAACAAACCAAAATATGTTTTATGTGAGATTCTTCAGAGTAGCGACCCTTTCTTTGCCTTGATGACTCGTGAAGCTGGTTGAGAGAATGCCAAGAGTGTGCAAAGCAAAGAAAATATAAAAAATAAAGAAAACCCCTGGAATAAGTTTATTCGCAACACCCGCAATAGCATCTGCAAACCATGTGTATGTGACCAATAACATCTGCTAACCATGTGTATGTGACCAATAACATCTGCTAACCATGTGTATGGGACCAATAACATCTGCTAACCATGTGACCAATAACATCTGCTAAACACAGGTATGTGACCAATAACATCTACTAACCACGTGTATGTGACCAATAACATCTGCTAACCATGTGACCAATATCTGCTAACCATGTGACCAATAACATCTGCTAACCATGTGTATGTGACCAATAGCATCATCCAATAACATAACCATGTGTATGTGACCAATAGCATCTGCTAACCATGTGACCAATAACATCTGCTAAACACGGGTATGTGACCAATACCAATAACATCTAACATCTGCTAACCACATGTGACCAATAACATCTGCTAACCAATAACATCTGTGTATGTGACCAATAACATCTGCTAACCATGTGTATGTGACCAATAACATCTGCTAACCACCAATAACATCTGCTAACCATGTATGTGACCAATAGCATCTGCTAACCATGTGTATGTGACCAATAACATCTACTAACCACGTGTATGTGACCAATAACATCTGTAACCATGTGTATAACATCTGCTAACCACGTGTATGTGACCAATAACATCTGCTAACCATGTGACCAATAACATCTGCTAACCATGTGACCAATAACATCTGCTAACCATGTGACCAATAACATCTGCTAACCATGTGACCAATAACATCTGCTAACCATGTGTATGTGACCAATAACATCTGCTAACCACGTGTATGTGACCAATAACATCTGCTAACCATGTATGTATGTGACCAATAACATCTGCTAACCACGTGTATGTGACCAATAACATCCATGTGTAACCAATAACATCTGCTAACCATGTGTATGTGACCAATAGCATCTGCTAACCATGTGTATGTGACCATCTGCTAACCATATGTGACCAATGAACCATGTGTATGTGACCAATAACATCTGCTAACCATGTGTATGTGACCAATAACATCTGCTAACCATGTGACCAATATGTGACCAATAACATCTGCTAACCATGTGTATGTGACCAATAGCATCTGCTAACCATGTGTATGTGACCAATAACATCTGCTAACCATGTGTATGTGACCAATAACATCTGCTAACCATGTGTATGTGACCAATAGCATCTGCTAACCATGTGTATGTGACCAATAACATCTGCTAACCATGTGTATGTGACCAATAGCATCTGCTAACCATGTGTATGTGACCAATAACATCTGCTAACCACGTGTATGTGACCAATAACATCTGCTAACCACGTGTATGTGACCAATAACATCTGCTAACCATGTGTATGTGACCAATAACATCTGCTAACCACGTGTATGTGACCAATAACATCTGCTAACCACGTGTATGTGACCAATAGCATCTGCTAACCATGTGTATGTGACCAATAGCATCTGCTAACCATGTGTATGTGACCAATAGCATCTGCTAACCATGTGTATGTGACCAATAGCATCTGCTAACCATGTGTATGTGACCAATAGCATCTGCTAACCATGTGTATGTGACCAATAGCATCTGCTAACCATGTGTATGGGACCAATAACATCTGCTAACCATGTGTATGTGACCAATAACATCTGCTAACCATGTGTATGGAACCAATAACATCTGCTAACCATGTGTATGGAACCAATAACATCTGTTAAACACGTGACCAATAACATCTGCTAAACACGGGTATGTGACCAATAACATCTGCTAACCATGTGTATGTGACCAATAACATCTGCTAACCATGTGTATGTGACCAATAACATCTGCTAACCATGTGACCAATAACATCTGCTAACCATGTGTATGGGACCAATAACATCTGCTAACCACGTGTATGGGAACAATAACATCTGCTAACCATGTGTATGTGACCAATAACATCTGCTAACCATGTGTATGGGAACAATAACATCTGCTAACCATGTGTATGTGACCAATAACATCTGCTAACCATGTGTATGTGACCAATAACATCTGCTAACCATGTGACCAATAACGTCTGCTAACCACGTGTATGTGACCAATAGCATCTGCTAACCAGGTGTATGTGACCAATAACATCTGCTAACCACGTGTATGGGACCAATAACATATGCTAACCATGTGACCAATAGCATCTGCTAACCATGTGTATGTGACCAATAACATCTGCTAACCACGTGTATGTGACCAATAACATCTGCTAACCATGTGTATGTGACCAATAACATCTGCTAACCACGTGTATGTGACCAATAACATCTGCTAACCACGTGTATGTGACCAATAGCATCTGCTAACCACGTGTATGTGACCAATAGCATCTGCTAACCATGTGTATGTGACCAATAGCATCTGCTAACCATGTGTATGTGACCAATAGCATATGCTAACCATGTGTATGTGACCAATAGCATCTGCTAACCATGTGTATGTGACCAATAGCATCTGCTAACCATGTGTGTGTGACCAATAACATCTGCTAACCACGTGTATGTGACCAATAACATCTGCTAACCACGTGTATGTGACCAATAACATCTGCTAACCATGTGTATGTGACCAATAACATCTGCTAACCACGTGTATGTGACCAATAACATCTGCTAACCACGTGTGTGTGACCAATAGCATCTGCTAACCATGTGTATGTGACCAATAGCATTTGCTAACCATGTGTATGTGACCAATAGCATCTGCTAACCATGTGTATGTGACCAATAGCATATGCTAACCATGTGTATGTGACCAATAGCATCTGCTAACCATGTGTATGTGACCAATAGCATCTGCTAACCATGTGTATGTGACCAATAGCATCTGCTAACCAGGTGTATGTGACCAATAACATCTGCTAACCATGTGTATGGGAACAATAACATCTGCTAACCATGTGTATGTGACCAATAGCATCTGCTAACCATGTGTATGGAACCAATAACATCTGCTAACCATGTGTATGGAACCAATAACATCTGTTAAACACGTGACCAATAACATCTGCTAAACACGGGTATGTGACCAATAACATCTGCTAACCATGTGTATGTGACCAATAACATCTGCTAACCATGTGTATGTGACCAATAACATCTGCTAACCATGTGACCAATAACATCTGCTAACCATGTGTATGGGACCAATAACATCTGCTAACCACGTGTATGGGAACAATAACATCTGCTAACCATGTGTATGTGACCAATAACATCTGCTAACCATGTGTATGGGAACAATAACATCTGCTAACCATGTGTATGTGACCAATAACATCTGCTAACCATGTGTATGTGACCAATAACATCTGCTAACCATGTGACCAATAACGTCTGCTAACCACGTGTATGTGACCAATAGCATCTGCTAACCAGGTGTATGTGACCAATAACATCTGCTAACCACGTGTATGGGACCAATAACATATGCTAACCATGTGTATGTGACCAATAGCATCTGCTAACCATGTGTATGTGACCAATAGCATCTGCTAACCACGTGTATGTGACCAATAACATCTGCTAACCATGTGTATGTGACCAATAGCATCTGCTAACCACGTGTATGTGTGTTCAGTCTGTTTAAGTGAAGGAGGGGTGTGTTCAGTCTGTATAAGTGAAGGAGGGGTGTGTTCAGTCTGTTTAAGTGAAGGAAGGGTGTGTTCAGTCTGTTTAAGTGAAGGAGGGGTGTGTTCAGTCTGTGTTAGTGAAGGAGGGGTGTGTTCAGTCTGTATAAGTGAAGGAGGGGTGTGTTCAGTCTGTGTTAGTGAAGGAGGGGTGTGTTCAGTCTGTTTAAGTGAAGGAGGGGTGTGTTCAGTCTGTGTTAGTGAAGGAGGGGTGTGTTCAGTCTGTATAAGTGAAGGAGGGGTGTGTTCAGTCTGTTTAAGTGAAGGAAGGGTGTGTTCAGTCTGTTTAAGTGAAGGAGGGGTGTGTTCAGTCTGTATAAGTGAAGGAGGGGTGTGTTCAGTCTGTTTAAGTGAAGGAGGGGTGTGTTCAGTCTGTGTTAGTGAAGGAGGGGTGTGTTCAGTCTGTTTAAGTGAAGGAGGGGTGTGTTCAGTCTGTTTAAGTGAAGGAGGGGTGTGTTCAGTCTGTGTTAGTGAAGGAGGGGTGTGTTCAGTCTGTTTAAGTGAAGGAGGGGTGTGTTCAGTCTGTTTAAGTGAAGGAGGGGTGTGTTCAGTCTGTATAAGTGAAGGAGGGGTGTGTTCAGTCTGTATAAGTGAAGGAGGGGTGTGTTCAGTCTGTATAAGTGAAGGAAGGGTGTGTTCAGTCTGTTTAAGTGAAGGAGGGGTGTGTTCAGTCTGTGTTAGTGAAGGAGGGGTGTGTTCAGTCTGTTTAAGTGAAGGAAGGGTGTGTTCAGTCTGTTTAAGTGAAGGAAGGGTGTGTTCAGTCTGTTTAAGTGAAGGAAGGGTGTGTTCAGTCTGTTTAAGTGAAGGAAGGGTGTGTTCAGTCTGTATAAGTGAAGGAAGGGTGTGTTCAGTCTGTTTAAGTGAAGGAGGGGTGTGTTCAGTCTGTTTAAGTGAAGGAAGTGTGTGTTCAGTCTGTGTTAGTGAAGGAGGGGTGTGTTCAGTCTGTGTTAGTGAAGGAGGGGTGTGTTCAGTCTGTGTTAGTGAAGGAGGGGTGTGTTCAGTCTGTTTAAGTGAAGGAAGGGTGTGTTCAGTCTGTGTTAGTGAAGGAAGGGTGTGTTCAGTCTGTGTTAGTGAAGGAGGGGTGTGTTCAGTCTGTTTAAGTGAAGGAAGGGTGTGTTCAGTCTGTATAAGTGAAGGAAGGGTGTGTTCAGTCTGTTTAAGTGAAGGAAGTGTGTGTTCAGTCTGTGTTAGTGAAGGAAGGGTGTGTTCAGTCTGTGTTAGTGAAGGAGGGGTGTGTTCAGTCTGTATAAGTGAAGGAAGGGTGTGTTCAGTCTGTTTAAGTGAAGGAGGGGTGTGTTCAGTCTGTTTAAGTGAAGGAGGGGTGTGTTCAGTCTGTTTAAGTGAAGGAGGGGTGTGTTCAGTCTGTTTAAGTGAAGGAAGGGTGTGTTCAGTCTGTGTTAGTGAAGGAGGGGTGTGTTCAGTCTGTATAAGTGAAGGAGGGGTGTGTTCAGTCTGTATAAGTGAAGGAAGGGTGTGTTCAGTCTATTTAAGTGGAGGTGTGTACTTTGCTTCAGGATGTTGTGGAGCCTCCAGGATCAAGCCGGAGGAGTGGCTGTTCTCTCACAACGTTAGCACACACATGTATGTTCTGGTCTTAACACAGACTACTCTACTAACTACCGGTCTAAAACACACCTGGATCAGACTACTCTACTAACTACTGGTCTAAAACACACCTGGATCAGACTACTCTACTAACTACTGGTCTAAAACACCTGGATCAGACTACTCTACTAACTACTGGTCTAAAACACACCTGGATCAGACCAGTCTAACTACTGGTCTAAAACACACCTGGATAAGACTACTCTACTAACTACTGGTCTAAAACCCACCTGGATCAGACTACTAACTACTGGTCTAAAACACACCTGGATCAGACTACTAACTACTGGTCTAAAACACACCTGGATCAGACTACTCTACTAACTACCGGTCTAAAACACCCCTGGATCAGACTACTCTACTAACTACCGGTCTAAAACACACCTTGATCAGACTACTAACTACTGGTCTAAAACACACCTGGATCAGATTACTAACTACTGGTCTAAAACACACCTGGATCAGACTACTAACTACTGGTCTAAAACACACCTGGATCAGATTACTAACTACTGGTCTAAAACACACCTGGATCAGACTACTAACTACCGGTCTAAAACACACCTGGATCAGATTACTCTACTAACTACTGGTCTAAAACACACCTGGATCAGACTACTAACTACTGGTCTAAAACACACCTGGATCAGACTACTCTACTAACTACCGGTCTAAAACACACCTGGATCAGACTACTAACTACTGGTCTAAAACACACCTGGATCAGACTACTCTACTAACTACCGGTCTAAAACACACCTGGATCAGACTACTCTACTAACTACCGGTTTAAAACACACCTGGATCAGACTACTAACTACCGGTTTAAAACACACCTGGATCAGACTACTCTACTAACTACTGGTCTAAAACACACCTGGATCAGACTACTCTACTAACTACCGGTCTAAAACACACCTGGATCAGACTACTCTACTAACTACTGGTCTAAAACACACCTGGATCAGACTACTCTACTAACTACTGGTCTAAAACACACCTGGATCAGACTACTCTACTAACTACTGGTCTAAAACACACCTGGATCAGACTACTCTACTAACTACTGGTCTAAAACACACCTGGATCAGACTACTCTACTAACTACTGGTCTAAAACACACCTGGATCAGACTACTCTACTAACTACTGGATCAGACTACTCTACTAACTACTGGATCAGACTACTCTACTAACTACTGGATCAGACTACTAACTACCGGTTTAAAACACACCTGGATAAGACTACTCTACTAACTACTGGTCTAAAACACACCTGGATCAGACTACTCTACTAACTACCGGTCTAAAACACACCTGGATCAGACTACTAACTACTGGTCTAAAACACACCTGGATCAGACTACTCTACTAACTACTGGTCTAAAACACACCTGGATCAGACTACTCTACTAACTACTGGTCTAAAACACACCTGGATCAGACTACTCTACTAACTACTGGTCTAAAACACACCTGGATCAGATTACTAACTACTGGTCTAAAACACACCTGGATCAGACTACTCTACTAACTACTGGTCTAAAACACACCTGGATCAGACTACTCTACTAACTACTGGATCAGACTACTCTACTAACTACTGGTCTAAAACACACCTGGATCAGACTACTCTACTAACTACTGGATCAGACTACTCTACTAACTACCGGTCTAAAACACACCTGGATCAGACTACTCTACTAACTACTGGTCTAAAACACACCTGGATCAGACTACTCTACTAACTACCGGTCTAAAACACACCTGGATCAGACTACTAACTACCGGTTTAAAACACACCTGGATCAGACTACTAACTACTGGTCTAAAACACACCTGGATCAGACTACTAACTACTGGTCTAAAACACACCTGGATCAGACTACAAACTACTGGTCTAAAACACACCTGGATCAGACTACTCTACTAACTACTGGATCAGACTACTCTACTAACTACTGGATCAGACTACTCTACTAACTACTGGATCAGACTACTCTACTAACTACTGGATCAGACTACTCTACTAACTACTGGATCAGACTACTCTACTAACTACTGGATCAGACTACTCTACTAACTACTGGATCAGACTACTCTACTAACTACTGGTCTAAAACACACCTGGATCAGACTACTCTACTAACTACTGGATCAGACTCATTTCCACAGAAAGTAAGATTATAATTAACTGTCTCTCTCTGTCCCTCGCTCGTAACATCTCTCTCTCTCTCTCTCTCTCTCTCTCTCTCTCTCTCTCTCTCTCTCTCTCTCTCTCTCTCCTCTCTCTCTCTGTCCCTCCTCTCGTCTCCTCTCTCTCTCTCTCTCTCTCTCTCTCTCTCTCTCTCTCTCTCTCTCTCTCTCTCTCTCTCTCTCTCTCTCTCTCTCTCTCTCTCTCTCTCTCTCTCTCTCCCTCCCTCCTCGTAACCTCTCTCTCTCTCTCTCTCTCTCTCTCTATGTCTCTCTCTCTCTCTCTCTCTCTCTCTCTCTCTATGTCTCTCTCTCTATGTCTCTCTCTCTCTCTCTCTCTCTGTCCCTCCCTCGTAACCTCTCTCTCTCTCTCTCTCTCTCTCTCTATGTCTCTCTCTCTATGTCTCTCTCTCTATGTCTCTCTCTCTATGTCTCTCTCTCTCTCTCTCTCTCTCTCTCTCTCTCTCTCTCTCTCTCTCTCTCTCTCTCTCTCTCTCTCTCTCTCTCCCTCCCTCGTAACCTCTCTCTCTCTCTCTCTCTCTCTCTCTCTGTCCCTCCCTCGTAACCTCTCTCTCTCTCTCTCTCTCTCTCTCCCTCTCTCTCTCTCTGTCCCTCCCTCGTAACCTCTCTCTCTCTCTCTCTCTCTCTCTCTCTCTCTCTCTCTCTGTCCCTCCCTCGTAACCTCTCTCTCTCTCTCTCTCTCTCTCTCTCTCTCTCTCTCTCTCTCCCTCCCTCTCCTCTCTCTCTCTCTCTCTCTCTCTCTCTCTCTCTCTCTCTCTCTCTCTCTCTCTCTCTCTCTCTCTCTCTCTCTCTCTCTCTCTCTCTCTCTCTCTCTCATTAAAGGGCTTTATTGTTATGGGAAGCATATGTAAACATTGCCAAAGCAAGTGAAGTAACCTCTATCTCTGTCATGTTTTGTCTTATATTGTCTTGTCATTATGCTTTCCCTTCTGTTCGTTTCCCCCTGCTGGTCTTATTAGGTTTGTTCCCTTTTTCTATCCCTTTCTCTCCCCCTCCCTCTCTCTCTTCTCTCTCTATGTTCCGTTCCTGCTCCCAGCTGTTCCTCATTCTCCTAACTCACTCATTTAGTCTTTTCACACCTGTCCCCTATTCTGTCCTCTGATTAGAGTCCCTATTTCTCCCCTTGTTTTCCGCTTCTGTCCTTGTCGGATCCTTGTATGATGTTCGCTGTGCTGTGTCTTTGTCTCGCCCTGTCATGTCTTGTCTCCTTCAGATGCTGCGTGTGAGCAGGTGTCTGAGTCCGCTACGGTCGGTGCCTTCCCGAGGCAACCTACAGTTAATGGTCGAGTCTCCAGTCTGTCCTCGTCACTACGAGTGGATTTAAGTTTTTATGTTTTGTTTTCTGCTCTGATTGTCCAGGAGTAGTGCTCTTATCCTTTACTGGAATAAAGACTCTGTTTTCGCCAAGTCGCTTTTGGGTCCTCATTCATCTGCATAACAGAAGGATCCGACCAAGAATGGACCCAGCGACTACGGATTCTCGTAACACTGCCGTAGAGATCCAGGGAGCCATGCTCGGCAGACACGAGCAGGAATTGTCTGCTGCTCGTCATGCCGTTGAGACCCTGGCCGCTCAGGTTTCCGACCTCTCTGGACAGTTCCAGAGTCTTCGTCTCGTGCCACCTGCTACTTCCTGGTCTGCCGAGTCTCCGGAACCTAGGGTTAATAACCCACCTTGTTACTCCGGGCAGCCCACTGAGTGCCGCTCTTTTCTCACCCAGTGTGATATTGTGTTCTCTCTCCAACCCAACACATACTCAAGAGAGAGAGCTCGGGTTGCTTACGTCATATCACTCCTTACTGGCCGGGCTCGAGAGTGGGGCACAGCTATCTGGGAGGCAAGGGCTGATTGTTCTAACAATTACCTGAGCTTTAAAGAGGAGATGATACGGGTTTTTGATCGTTCAGTTTTTGGTAGGGAGGCTTCTAGGGCCCTGGCTTCCCTATGTCAAGGTGATCGATCCATAACGGATTACTCTATAGAGTTTCGCACTCTTGCTGCCTCAAGTGACTGGAACGAGCCGGCGCTGCTCGCTCGTTTTCTGGAGGGACTCCACGCAGAGGTTAAGGATGAGATTCTCTCCCGGGAGGTTCCTTCCAGTGTGGACTCTTTGATTGCACTCGCCATCCGCATAGAACGACGGGTAGATCTTCGTCACCGAGCTCGTGGAAGAGAGCTCGCGTTAACGGTGTTTCCCCTCTCCGCATCGCAACCATCTCCTTCCTCCGGCTCAGAGACTGAGCCCATGCAGCTGGGAGGTATTCGCATCTCGACTAAGGAGAGGGAACGGAGGATCACCAACCGCCTGTGCCTCTATTGCGGTATTGCTGGACATTTTGTCAATTCATGTCCAGTAAAAGAGAGCTCATCAGTAAGCGGAGGGCTACTGGTGAGCGCTACTACTCAGGTCTCTTCATCTAGATCCTGTACTACTATGTCGGTCCATCTACGCTGGACCGGTTCGGCTGCTTCATGCAGTGCCTTGATAGACTCTGGGGCTGAGGGTTGTTTTATGGACGAAGCATGGGCTCGGAAACATGACATTCCTCTCAGACAGTTAGGGAAGCCCACGCCTATGTTCGCCTTAGATGGTAGTCATCTCCCCAGTATCAGATATGAGACACTACCTTTAACCCTCACAGTATCTGGTAACCACAGTGAGACTATTTCCTTTTTGATTTTTCGTTCACCTTTTACACCTGTTGTTTTGGGTCATCCCTGGCTAGTATGTCATAATCCTTCTATTAATTGGTCTAGTAATTCTATCCTATCCTGGAACGTTTCTTGTCATGTGAAGTGTTTAATGTCTGCTATCCCTCCTGTTTCTTCTGTCCCCTCTTCTCAGGAGGAACCTGGTGATTTGACAGGAGTGCCGGAGGAATATCATGATCTGCGCACGGTCTTCAGTCGGTCCAGAGCCAACTCCCTTCCTCCTCACCGGTCGTATGATTGTAGTATTGATCTCCTTCCGGGGACCACTCCCCCTCGGGGTAGACTATACTCTCTGTCGGCTCCCGAACGTAAGGCTCTCGAGGATTATTTGTCTGTTTCTCTTGACGCCGGTACCGTAGTGCCTTCTTCCTCTCCTGCCGGGGCGGGGTTTTTTTTGTTAAGAAGAAGGACGGTACTCTGCGCCCCTGCGTGGATTATCGAGGGCTGAATGACATAACGGTTAAGAATCGTTATCCGCTTCCCCTTATGTCATCAGCCTTCGAGATTCTGCAGGGAGCCAGGTTCTTTACTAAGTTGGACCTTCGTAATGCTTACCATCTCGTGCGCATCAGAGAGGGAGACGAGTGGAAAACGGCGTTTAACACTCCGTTAGGGCATTTTGAGTACCGGGTTCTGCCGTTTGGCCTCGCTAATGCTCCAGCTGTTTTTCAGGCATTAGTTAATGATGTACTGAGAGACATGCTGAACATCTTTGTTTTTGTCTACCTTGACGACATCCTGATTTTTTCACCGTCACTCGAGATTCATGTTCAGCACGTTCGACGTGTACTCCAGCGCCTTTTAGAGAATTGTCTCTACGTGAAGGCTGAGAAGTGCGCCTTTCATGTCTCCTCCGTCACTTTTCTCGGTTCTGTTATTTCCGCTGAAGGCATTCAGATGGATCCCGCTAAGGTCCAGGCTGTCAGTGATTGGCCCGTTCCAAGGTCACGTGTCGAGTTGCAGCGCTTTCTAGGTTTCGCTAATTTCTATCGGCGTTTCATTCGTAATTTCGGTCAAGTTGCTGCCCCTCTCACAGCTCTTACTTCTGTCAAGACGTGCTTTAAGTGGTCCGGTTCCGCACAGGGAGCTTTTGATCTCCTCAAGAAGCGTTTTACGTCCGCTCCAATCCTCGTTACTCCCGACGTCACTAAACAATTCATTGTCGAGGTTGACGCTTCTGAGGTGGGCGTGGGAGCCATTCTATCCCAGCGCTTCCAGTCTGACGATAAGGTTCATCCTTGCGCTTATTTTTCTCATCGCCTGTCACCATCGGAACGCAACTATGATGTGGGTAACCGCGAACTGCTCGCCATCCGCTTAGCCCTAGGCGAATGGCGACAGTGGTTGGAGGGGGCGACCGTTCCTTTTGTCGTTTGGACTGACCATAAGAACCTTGAGTACATCCGTTCTGCCAAACGACTTAATGCACGTCAAGCTCGTTGGGCGTTGTTTTTCGCTCGTTTCGAGTTTGTGATTTCTTATCGCCCGGGTAGTAAGAACACCAAGCCTGATGCCTTATCCCGTCTCTTTAGTTCTTCTGTGGCTTCTACTGATCCCGAGGGATTCTTCCTTATGGGCGTGTTGTCGGGTTGACAGTCTGGGGAATTGAGAGACAGGTTAAGCAAGCACTCACTCACACTGCGTCGCCGCGCGCTTGTCCTAGTAACCTTCTTTTCGTTCCTGTTTCTACTCGTCTGGCTGTTCTTCAGTGGGCTCACTCTGCCAAGTTAGCTGGCCATCCCGGCGTTCGAGGTACTCTTGCTTCTATTCGCCAGCGCTTTTGGTGGCCTACTCAGGAGCGTGACACGCGCCGTTTCGTGGCTGCTTGTTCGGACTGCGCGCAGACTAAGTCAGGTAACTCTCCTCCTGCCGGTCGTCTCAGACCGCTTCCCATTCCTTCTCGACCATGGTCTCACATCGCCTTAGACTTCATTACCGGTCTGCCTTCGTCTGCGGGGAAGACTGTGATTCTTACAGTTGTCGATAGGTTCTCTAAGGCGGCACATTTCATTCCCCTCGCTAAGCTTCCTTCCGCTAAGGAGACGGCACAAATCATCATCGAGAATGTGTTCAGAATTCATGGCCTCCCGTTAGACGCCGTTTCAGACAGAGGTCCGCAATTCACGTCACAGTTTT
Organism: Oncorhynchus keta; assembly: GCF_023373465.1. NCBI lineage: Eukaryota > Metazoa > Chordata > Actinopteri > Salmoniformes > Salmonidae > Oncorhynchus > Oncorhynchus keta. The sequence goes on along the minus strand of NW_026278963.1, from coordinate 89,397 downwards.
GGAGGGAGTTCTGTCGTTTGATTGGTGCTTCCGTCAGTCTCTCTTCCGGTTTTCATCCCCAGTCTAACGGTCAAGCAGAAAGGGCCAATCAGACGATTGGTCGCATACTACGCAGCCTTTCTTTTAGAAACCCTGCGTCTTGGGCAGAACAGCTCCCCTGGGCAGAATACGCTCACAACTCGCTTCCTTCGTCTGCTACCGGGTTATCTCCGTTTCAGAGTAGTCTGGGTTACCAGCCTCCTCTGTTCTCGTCCCAGCTCGCCGAGTCCAGCGTTCCCTCCGCTCAGGCGTTTGTCCAACGTTGTGAGCGCACCTGGAGGAGGGTGAGGTCTGCACTTTGCCGTTACAGGGCGCAGACTGTGAGAGCCGCCAATAAACGTAGGATTAAGAGTCCTAGGTATTGTCGCGGCCAGAGAGTGTGGCTTTCCACTCGTAACCTTCCCCTTACGACAGCTTCTCGTAAGTTGACTCCGCGGTTCATTGGTCCGTTCCGTGTCTCCCAGGTCGTCAATCCTGTCGCTGTGCGACTGCTTCTTCCGCGACATCTTCGTCGCGTCCATCCTGTCTTCCATGTCTCCTGTGTCAAGCCCTTTCTTCGCACCCCCGTTCGTCTTCCCTCCCCCCGTCCTTGTCGAGGGCGCACCTATTTACAAGGTACGTAGGATCATGGACATGCGTTCTCGGGGACGTGGTCACCAGTACTTAGTGGATTGGGAGGGTTACGGTCCTGAGGAGAGGAGTTGGGTTCCATCTCGGGACGTGCTGGACCGTTCGCTGATTGATGATTTCCTCCGTTGCCGCCAGGATTCCTCCTCGAGTGCGCCTGGAGGCGCTCGGTGAGTGGGGGGGTACTGTCATGTTTTGTCTTATATTGTCTTGTCATTATGCTTTCCCTTCTGTTCGTTTCCCCCTGCTGGTCTTATTAGGTTTGTTCCCTTTTTCTATCCCTTTCTCTCCCCCTCCCTCTCTCTCTTCTCTCTATGTTCCGTTCCTGCTCCCAGCTGTTCCTCATTCTCCTAACTCACTCATTTAGTCTTTTCACACCTGTCCCCTATTCTGTCCTCTGATTAGAGTCCCTATTTCTCCCCTTGTTTTCCGCTTCTGTCCTTGTCGGATCCTTGTATGATGTTCGCTGTGCTGTGTCTTTGTCTCGCCCTGTCATGTCTTGTCTCCTTCAGATGCTGCGTGTGAGCAGGTGTCTGAGTCCGCTACGGTCGGTGCCTTCCCGAGGCAACCTACAGTTAATGGTCGAGTCTCCAGTCTGTCCTCGTCACTACGAGTGGATTTAAGTTTTTATGTTTTGTTTTCTGCTCTGATTGTCCAGGAGTAGTGCTCTTATCCTTTACTGGAATAAAGACTCTGTTTTCGCCAAGTCGCTTTTGGGTCCTCATTCATCTGCATAACAATCTCTGTCTCACACACACTGGAATAGGAATATCCAGGTGAACAGAAGATAAGAGCAGTCATAGATAAAGTCATAAACCAACCTGGTTTATTAGAAGCAGGGCCGTTTCTAGGAATGGGGGGGTTAAGGGGGGACCAAGAACCATTCATGCGAAATCAGCTAATTCTATCACAAATAGCGTTCGGTTTAAACTACGATGTGTTGTATAGAATAACTGTATCACAAATAGCGTTCGGTTTAAAACTACGATGCGTAACTGTTTCAACTGTTAATCAATACATCTGCCCTAATCTATTCAAATAAATCCATTTGAAAATTAAGATAAGGAAAATATTGAAGTTAGATACCCATTCAGTGGTTATAGATACCCGTTCAGTGGTTATAGATACCCATTCAGTGGTTAGATACCCATTCAGTGGTTAGATACCCATTCAGTGGTTAGATACCCATTCAGTGGTTATAGATACCCGTTCAGTGGTTAGATACCCATTCAGTGGTTAGATACCCATTCAGTGGTTAGATACCCATTCAGTGGTTATAGATACCCATTCAGTGGTTATAGATACCCATTCAGTGGTTAGATACCCATTCAGTGGTTAGATACCCGTTCAGTGGTTAGATACCCATTCAGTGGTTAGATACCCGTTCAGTGGTTAGATACCCGTTCAGTGGTTAGATACCCATTCAGTGGTTAGATACCCATTCAGTGGTTAGATACCCATTCAGTGGTTATAGATACCCGTTCAGTGGTTAGATACCCATTCAGTGGTTAGATATCCATTCAGTGGTTATAGATACCCATTCAGTGGTTATAGATACCCATTCAGTGGTTAGATAGCCATTCAGTGGTTAGATATCCATTCAGTGGTTATAGATAGCCATTCAGTGGTTATAGATAGCCATTCAGTGGTTATAGATAGCCATTCAGTGGTTATAGATACCCATTCAGTGGTTATAGATACCCATTCAGTGGTTATAGATACCCATTCAGTGGTTATAGATACCCATTCAGTGGTTAGATACCCATTCAGTGGTTAGATATCCATTCAGTGGTTAGATATCCATTCAGTGGTTAGATACCCATTCAGTGGTTATAGATACCCATTCAGTGGTTATAGATACCCATTCAGTGGTTATAGATACCCATTCAGTGGTTATAGATACCCATTCAGTGGTTAGATACCCATTCAGTGGTTAGATACCCATTCAGTGGTTAGATACCCATTCAGTGGTTATAGATACCCATTCAGTGGTTATAGATACCCATTCAGTGGTTAGATACATTTACATTTAAGTCATTTAGCAGACGCTCTTATCCAGAGCGACTTACAAATTGGTGCATACACCTTATGACAACCAGTGGAACAGCCACTTGCATCTAAATCTTGTTGGGGGAGAAGGGGGGGGTGAGAAGGATTACTTACCCTTACTTACCCTATCCTAGGTATTCCTTGAAGAGGTGGGGTTTCAGGTGTCTCCGGAAGGTGGTGATTGACTCCGCTGTCCTGGCGTCGTGAGGGAGTTTGTTCCACCATTGGGGGCCAGAGCAGCGAACAGTTTTGACTGGGCTGAGCGGGAACTGTACTTCCTCAGTGGTAGGGAGGCGAGCAGGCCAGAGGTGGATGAACGCAGTGCCCTTGTTTGGGTGTAGGGCCTGATCAGAGCCTGGAGGTACTGAGGTGCCGTTCCCCTCACAGCTCCGTGGCGAGCACCATGGTCTTGTAGCGGATGCGAGCTTCAACTGGAAGCCAGTGGAGAGAGCGGAGGAGCGGGGTGACGTGAGAGAACTTGGGAAGGTTGAACACCAGACGGGCTGCGGCGTTCTGGATGAGTTGTAGGGGTTTAATGGCACAGGCAGGGAGCCCAGCCAACAGCGAGTTGCAGTAATCAAGACGGGAGATGACAAGTGCCTGGATTAGGACCTGCGCCGCTTCCTGTGTGAGGCAGGGTCGTACTCTGCGGATGTTGTAGAGCATGAACCTACAGGAACGGGACACCGCCTTGATGTTAGTTGAGAACGTCAGGGTGTTGTCCAGGATCACGCCAAGGTTCTTAGCGCTCTGGGAGGAGGACACAATGGAGTTGTCAACCGTGATGGCGAGATCATGGAACGGGCAGTCCTTCCCGGGAGGAAGAGGAGCTCCGTCTTGCTGAGGTTCAGCTTGAGGTGGTGATCCGTCATCCACACTGATATGTCTGCCAGACATGCAGAGATGCGATTAGCCACCTGGTCATCAGAAGGGGGAAAGGAGAAGATTAATTGTGTGTCGTCTGCATAGCAATGATAGGAGAGACCATGTGAGGTTATGACAGAGCCAAGTGACTTGGTGTATAGCGAGAATAAGAGAGGGCCTAGAACAGAGCCCTGGGGGACACCAGTGGTGAGAGCGCGTGGTGAGGAGACAGATTCTCGCCACGCCACCTGGTAGGAGCGATCTGTCAGGTAGGACGCAATCCAAGCGTGGGCCGCGCCGGAGATGCCCAACTCGGAGAGGGTGGAGAGGAGGATCTGATGGTTCACAGTATCGAAAGCAGCCGATAGGTCTAGAAGGATGAGAGCAGAGGAGAGAGAGTTAGCTTTAGCAGTGCGGAGCGCCTCCGTGATACAGAGAAGAGCAGTCTCAGTTGAATGACTAGTCTTGAAACCTGACTGATTTGGATCAAGAAGGTCATTCTGAGAGAGATAGCGGTAGAGCTGGCCAAGGACGGCACGCTCAAGAGTTTTGGAGAGAAAAAGAGAGAAGGGATACTGGTCTGTAGTTGTTGACATCGGAGGGATCGAGTGTAGGTTTTTTTCAGAAGGGGTGCAACTCTCGCTCTCTTGAAGACGGGAGGGACGTAGCCAGCGGTCAGGGATGAGTTGATGAGCGAGGTGAGGTAAGGGAGAAGGTCTCCGGAAATGGTCTGGAGAAGAGAGGAGGGGATAGGGTCAAGCGGGCAGGTTGTTGGGCGGCCGGCCGTCACAAGACGCGAGATTTCATCTGGAGAGAGAGGGAGAAAGAGGTCAGAGCATAGGGTAGGGCAGTGTGAGCAGAACCAGCGGTGTCGTTTGACTTAGCAAACGAGGATCGGATGTCATCGACCTTCTTTTCAAAATGGTTGACGAAGTCATCTGCAGAGAGGAGGAGGGAGGGGGGAGGATTCAGGAGGGAGGAGAAGGTGGCAAAGAGCTTCCTAGGGTTAGAGGCAGATGCTTGGAATTTAGAATGGTAGAAAGTGGCTTTAGCAGCAGAGACAGAGGAGGAAAATGTAGAGAGGAGGGAGTGAAAGGATGCCAGGTCCGCAGGGAGGCGAGTTTTCCTCCATTTCCGCTCGGCTGCCCGGAGCCCTGTTCTGTGAGCTCGCAATGAGTCGTCGAGCCACGGAGCGGGAGGGGAGGACCGAGCCGGCCTGGAGGATAGGGGACATAGGGAGTCAAAGGATGCAGTAAGGGAGGAGAGGAGGGTTGAGGAGGCAGAATCAGGAGATAGGTTGGAGAAAGTTTGAGCAGAGGGAAGAGAAGATAGGATGGAAGAGGAGAGAGTAGCGGGGGAGAGAGAGCGAAGGTTGGGACGGCGCGATACCATCCGAGTAGGGGCAGTGTGGGAAGTGTTGGATGAGAGCGAGAGGGAAAAGGATACAAGGTAGTGGTCGGAGACTTGGAGGGGAGTTGCAATGAGGTTAGTGGAAGAACAGCATCTAGTAAAGATGAGGTCAAGCGTATTGCCTGCCTTGTGAGTAGGGGGAGGGTGAGAGGGTGAGGTCAAAAGAGGAGAGGAGTGGAAAGAAGGAGGCAGAGAGGAATGAGTCAAAGGTAGACGTGGGGAGGTTAAAGTCGCCCAGAACTGTGAGAGGTGAGCCGTCCTCAGGAAAGGAGCTTATCAAGGCATCAAGCTCATTGATGAACTCTCCGAGGAACCTGGAGGGCGATAAATGATAAGGATGTTAAGCTTGAAAGGGCTGGTAACTGTGACAGCATGGAATTCAAAGGAGGCAATAGACAGATGGGTAAGGGGAGAAAGAGAGAAAGACCACTTGGGAGAGATGAGGATCCCGGTGCCACCACCCCGCTGACCAGAAGCTCTCGGGGTGTGCGAGAACACGTGGGCGGACGAGGAGAGAGCAGTAGGAGTAGCAGTGTTATCTGTGGTGATCCATGTTTCCGTCAGTGCCAAGAAGTCAAGGGACTGGAGGGAGGCATAGGCTGAGATGAACTCTGCCTTGTTGGCCGCAGATTGGCAGTTCCAGAGGCTACCAGAGACCTGGAACTCCACGTGGGTCGTACGCGCTGGGACCACCAGGTTAGGGTGGTCGCGGCCACGCGGTGTGGAGCGTTTGTATGGTCTGTGCAGAGAGGAGAGAACAGGGATAGACAGACACATAGTTGACAGGCTACAGAAAAGGCTACGCTAATGCAAGGAAATTGGAATGACAAGCGGACTACACGTCTCGAATGTTCAGAAAGTTAAGCTTACGTAGCAAGAATCTTATTGACTAAAATGATTAAAATGATACAGTACTGCTAAAGTAGGCTAGCTGGCAGTAGCTGCGTTGTTGACACTACACTAATCAAGTCGTTCCGTTGAGTGTAATAATTCTACAGTGCTGCTATTCGGGGCTAGCTGGCTAGCTAGCAGTGTTGTTTACGTTACGTTGAGTTAAAAGAACGACAATAGCTGGCTAGCTAACCTAGGGAATCGGTCTAGACTACACCCATTCAGTGGTTATAGATACCCATTCAGTGGTTATAGATACCCATTCAGTGGTTATAGATACCCATTCAGTGGTTATAGATACCCATTCAGTGGTTATAGATACCCATTCAGTGGTTATAGATACCCATTCAGTGGTTATAGATACCCATTCAGTGGTTAGATACCCATTCAGTGGTTATAGATACCCATTCAGTGGTTATAGATACCCATTCAGTGGTTATAGATACCCATTCAGTGGTTAGATACCCATTCAGGTTATAGATACCCATTCAGTGGTTATACCCATTCAGATACCCATTCAGTGGTTATAGATACCCATTCAGTGGTTATAGATACCCATTCAGTGGTTATAGATACCCATTTATAGATACAGTGGTTAGATACCATTCAGTGGTTATAGATACCCATTCAGTGGTTAGATACCCATTCAGTGGTTATAGATACCCATTCAGTGGTTAGTAGATACCCATTCAGTGGTTATAGATACCCATTCAGTGGTTATAGATACCCATTCAGTGGTTATAGATACCCATTCAGTGGTTATAGATACCCATTCAGTGGTTATAGATACCCATTCAGTGGTTATAGATACCCATTCAGTGGTTAGATACCCATTCAGTGGTTATAGATACCCATTCAGTGGTTATAGATACCCATTCAGTGGTTATAGATACCCATTCAGTGGTTATAGATACCCATTCAGTGGTTATAGATACCCATTCAGTGGTTAGATACCCATTCAGTGGTTATAGATACCCATTCAGTGGTTAGATACCCATTCAGTGGTTATAGATACCCATTCAGTGGTTATAGATACCCATTCAGTGGTTATAGATACCCATTCAGTGGTTAGATACCCATTCAGTGGTTATAGATACCCATTCAGTGGTTAGATACCCATTCAGTGGTTATAGATACCCATTCAGTGGTTATAGATACCCATTCAGTGGTTATAGATACCCATTCAGTGGTTATAGATACCCATTCAGTGGTTAGATACCCATTCAGTGGTTATAGATACCCATTCAGTGGTTAGATACCCATTCAGTGGTTATAGATACCCATTCAGTGGTTATAGATACCCATTCAGTGGTTATAGATACCCATTCAGTGGTTAGATACCCATTCAGTGGTTATAGATACCCATTCAGTGGTTAGATACCATTCAGTGGTTATAGATACCCATTCAGTGGTTAGATACCCATTCAGTGGTTATAGATACCCATTCAGTGGTTAGATACCCATTCAGTGGTTATAGATACCCATTCAGTGGTTAGATACCCATTCAGTGGTTATAGATACCCATTCAGTGGTTATAGATACCCATTCAGTGGTTATAGATACCCATTCAGTGGTTAGATACCCGTTCAGTGGTTAGATACCCGTTCAGTGGTTAGATACCCATTCAGTGGTTAGATACCCGTTCAGTGGTTAGATACCCATTCAGTGGTTAGATACCCGTTCAGTGGTTAGATACCCGTTCAGTGGTTAGATACCCATTCAGTGGTTAGATACCCATTCAGTGGTTAGATACCCATTCAGTGGTTATAGATACCCATTCAGTGGTTAGATACCCGTTCAGTGGTTAGATACCCATTCAGTGGTTAGATACCCGTTCAGTGGTTAGATACCCGTTCAGTGGTTAGATACCCGTTCAGTGGTTAGATACCCGTTCAGTGGTTAGATATCCGTTCAGTGGTTAGATACCCATTCAGTGGTTATAGATACCCATTCAGTGGTTATAGATACCCATTCAGTGGTTTGATACCCATTCAGTGGTTATAGATACCCATTCAGTGGTTATAGATACCCATTCAGTGGTTATAGATAGCCATTCAGTGGTTAGATACCCATTCAGTGGTTAGATACCCATTCAGTGGTTATAGATACCCATTCAGTGGTTAGATACCCATTCAGTGGTTAGATACCCGTTCAGTGGTTAGATACCCATTCAGTGGTTATAGATACCCATTCAGTGGTTATAGATACCCATTCAGTGGTTATAGATACCCATTCAGTGGTTATAGATACCCATTCAGTGGTTAGATACCCATTCAGTGGTTATAGATACCCATTCAGTGGTTAGATACCCATTCAGTGGTTATAGATACCCATTCAGTGGTTAGATACCCATTCAGTGGTTATAGATACCCATTCAGTGGTTATAGATACCCATTCAGTGGTTATAGATACCCATTCAGTGGTTATAGATACCCATTCAGTGGTTATAGATACCCATTCAGTGGTTAGATACCCATTCAGTGGTTATAGATACCCATTCAGTGGTTAGATACCCATTCAGTGGTTATAGATACCCATTCAGTGGTTATAGATACCCATTCAGTGGTTAGATACCCATTCAGTGGTTATAGATACCCATTCAGTGGTTAGATACCCATTCAGTGGTTATAGATACCCATTCAGTGGTTATAGATACCCATTCAGTGGTTATAGATACCCATTCAGTGGTTATAGATACCCATTCAGTGGTTATAGATACCCATTCAGTGGTTATAGATACCCATTCAGTGGTTATAGATACCCATTCAGTGGTTATAGATACCCATTCAGTGGTTATAGATACCCATTCAGTGGTTATAGATACCCATTCAGTGGTTATAGATACCCGTTCAGTGGTTAGATACCCATTCAGTGGTTATAGATACCCATTCAGTGGTTATAGATACCCATTCAGTGGTTAGATACCCGTTCAGTGGTTAGATACCCATTCAGTGGTTATAGATACCCATTCAGTGGTTAGATACCCATTCAGTGGTTATAGATACCCATTCAGTGGTTATAGATACCCATTCAGTGGTTATAGATACCCATTCAGTGGTTATAGATACCCATTCAGTGGTTATAGATACCCATTCAGTGGTTAGATACCCATTCAGTGGTTATAGATACCCATTCAGTGGTTATAGATACCCATTCAGTGGTTATAGATACCCATTCAGTGGTTAGATACCCATTCAGTGGTTAGATATCCGTTCAGTGGTTAGATACCCGTTCAGTGGTTATAGATACCCGTTCAGTGGTTATAGATACCCATTCAGTGGTTAGATATCCATTCAGTGGTTATAGATACCCGTTCAGTGGTTATAGATACCCATTCAGTGGTTAGATAGCCATTCAGTGGTTAGATACCCATTCAGTGGTTATAGATACCCATTCAGTGGTTATAGATACCCATTCAGTGGTTAGATACCCATTCAGTGGTTAGATACCCATTCAGTGGTTATAGATACCCATTCAGTGGTTATAGATACCCATTCAGTGGTTATAGATACCCATTCAGTGGTTAGATACCCATTCAGTGGTTAGATACCCATTCAGTGGTTAGATACCCATTCAGTGGTTAGATACCCATTCAGTGGTTAGATACCCATTCAGTGGTTATAGATACCCATTCAGTGGTTAGATACCCATTCAGTGGTTAGATACCCATTCAGTGGTTAGATACCCATTCAGTGGTTAGATACCCATTCAGTGGTTAGATACCCATTCAGTGGTTAGATACCCATTCAGTGGTTAGATACCCATTCAGTGGTTATAGATACCCATTCAGTGGTTAGATACCCATTCAGTGGTTAGATACCCATTCAGTGGTTATAGATACCCGTTCAGTGGTTATAGATACCCATTCAGTGGTTAGATATCCATTCAGTGGTTATAGATACCCGTTCAGTGGTTATAGATACCCATTCAGTGGTTAGATACCCATTCAGTGGTTAGATACCCATTCAGTGGTTAGATATCCATTCAGTGGTTAGATATCCATTCAGTGGTTAGATACCCATTCAGTGGTTAGATACCCATTCAGTGGTTAGATACCCATTCAGTGGTTATAGATACCCATTCAGTGGTATAGATACCCATTCAGTGGTTATAGATACCCATTCAGTGGTTAGATACCCATTCAGTGGTTAGATACCCATTCAGTGGTTAGATACCCATTCAGTGGTTAGATACCCATTCAGTGGTTAGATACCCATTCAGTGGTTAGATACCCGTTCAGTGGTTAGATATCCGTTCAGTGGTTAGATACCCATTCAGTGGTTAGATACCCATTCAGTGGTTATAGATACCCATTCAGTGGTTATAGATACCCGTTCAGTGGTTATAGATACCCATTCAGTGGTTAGATATCCATTCAGTGGTTATAGATACCCGTTCAGTGGTTATAGATACCCATTCAGTGGTTAGATAGCCATTCAGTGGTTAGATATCCATTCAGTGGTTATAGATACCCGTTCAGTGGTTAGATACCCGTTCAGTGGTTAGATATCCGTTCAGTGGTTAGATACCCGTTCAGTGGTTAGATACCCATTCAGTGGTTAGATACCCACTCAGTGGTTAGATACCCATTCAGTGGTTAGATACCCATTCAGTGGTTAGATACCCATTCAGTGGTTATAGATACCCATTCAGTGGTTAGATACCCATTCAGTGGTTATAGATACCCATTCAGTGGTTAGATACCCATTCAGTGGTTAGATACCCATTCAGTGGTTATAGATACCCATTCAGTGGTTAGATACCCATTCAGTGGTTATAGATACCCATTCAGTGGTTATAGATACCCATTCAGTGGTTATAGATACCCATTCAGTGGTTATAGATACCCATTCAGTGGTTATAGATACCCATTCAGTGGTTAGATACCCATTCAGTGGTTATAGATACCCATTCAGTGGTTAGATACCCATTCAGTGGTTATAGATACCCATTCAGTGGTTAGATACCCATTCAGTGGTTATAGATACCCATTCAGTGGTTAGATACCCATTCAGTGGTTATAGATACCCATTCAGTGGTTATAGATACCCATTCAGTGGTTATAGATACCCATTCAGTGGTTATAGATACCCATTCAGTGGTTATAGATACCCATTCAGTGGTTAGATACCCATTCAGTGGTTATAGATACCCATTCAGTGGTTAGATACCCATTCAGTGGTTAGATACCCATTCAGTGGTTAGATACCCATTCAGTGGTTATAGATACCCATTCAGTGGTTATAGATACCCATTCAGTGGTTAGATACCCATTCAGTGGTTAGATACCCATTCAGTGGTTAGATACCCATTCAGTGGTTAGATACCCATTCAGTGGTTAGATACCCATTCAGTGGTTATAGATACCCATTCAGTGGTTAGATACCCATTCAGTGGTTAGATACCCATTCAGTGGTTAGATACCCATTCAGTGGTTAGATACCCATTCAGTGGTTAGATACCCATTCAGTGGTTATAGATACCCATTCAGTGGTTATAGATACCCATTCAGTGGTTATAGATACCCATTCAGTGGTTAGATACCCATTCAGTGGTTAGATACCCATTCAGTGGTTAGATACCCATTCAGTGGTTAGATACCCATTCAGTGGTTAGATACCCATTCAGTGGTTATAGATACCCTTTCAGTGGTTAGATACCCGTTCAGTGGTTAGATACCCGTTCAGTGGTTAGATACCCGTTCAGTGGTTAGATACCCGTTCAGTGGTTAGATACCCATTCAGTGGTTAGATACCCATTCAGTGGTTAGATACCCATTCAGTGGTTAGATACCCATTCAGTGGTTAGATACCCATTCAGTGGTTAGATACCCGTTCAGTGGTTAGATACCCGTTCAGTGGTTAGATACCCGTTCAGTGGTTAGATACCCGTTCAGTGGTTATAGATACCCATTCAGTGGTTAGATACCCATTCAGTGGGTTATAGTGGACATACACTGGGTGGGTTACATGATGATTGTATCTCAACCACAGTACAGTAGATAGAGGGGTTATAGTGGACATACACAGGGTGGGTTACATGATGATTGTATCTCAACCACATTACAGTAGATAGAGGGGTTATAGTGGATATACACTGGGTGGACAAAACATTAGGAACAACTTCCTAATATTTAGTTTTGTCCTCAGAAAGTGTTCCACGGAGATGGCTGCGCATGTTGACTCCAAAGCTTCCCAAAGTTGTGTCAAGTTGGCTGGATGTCCTTTGGGTTATGGACCATTCTTGATACACACGGGAAACTGTTGAGGGTGGAAAACCCAGCAGAGGGACGGTTGATGTCTTGATCAGAGGAAGGCGGTCTGGGAGATGGAGAGGGACGGTTGATGTCTTGATCAGAGGAAGGCGGTCTGGGAGATGGAGAGGGACAGTTGATGTCTTGATCAGAGGAAGGTGGTCAGGGAGATGGAGAGGGACAGTTGATGTCTTGATCAGAGGAAGTCGGTCAGGGAGATGGAGAGGGACGGTTGATGTCTTGATCAGAGGAAGGCGGTCTGGGAGATGGAGAGGGACAGTTGATGTTTTGATCAGAGGAAGGCGGTCAGGGAGATGGAGAGGGACAGTTGATGTCTTGATCAGAGGAAGGCGGTCAGGGAGATGGAGAGGGACGGTTGATGTCTTGATCAGAGGAAGGCGGTCAGGGAGATGGAGAGGGACGGTTGATGTCTTGATCAGAGGAAGGTGGTCAGGGAGATGGAGAGGGACAGTTGATGTCTTGATCAGAGGAAGGCGGTCTGGGAGATGGAGAGGGACAGACAGAACAGCTACCTAAGACGAGAGGTGGTGGTCTGTGTCTATTTGTCAACAACAGCTGGTGCGCAATCTATTAAGGAAGTCTCAAGGTTTTGCTGGCCTGAGGTAGAGTACCTCATGATAAGTTGTGGACCACACTATCTACCAAGAGAGTTTTCAACTATATTTTCATAGCCGTTTATTTACCACCACAAACCGATGCTGGCACTAAGACCGCATTCAACCAGCTGTATAAGGCCATAAGCAAAGAAGAACATGCTCATCCAGAAGCGGTGCTCCTAGTGGCCGGGGACTTTAATGCAGGAAAACTTACATCCGTTTTACCTCATTTCTACCGAATGTCACATGTGCAACCAGAGAAAAAATATCTCTAGACCACCTTTACTCCACACACAGCGATGCATATAAAGCTCTCCCTCGCTCAATACAGAAATGGTCAGATGACACAGATGCAAAGCTACAGGACTGTTTTGCTGGCAAACTGGCTTCATCCATAAGTGCATCGATGACGTCGTCCACACAGTGACCGTATGTACATATCCCAACCAGAAGCCATGAATTACAGGACACATCCGCACTGAGCTAAAGGCTGCCGCTTTCAAGGAGCGGGACACAACTTTGGACGTTTTTTTAAAAATCCCACTATGCCCTCTGACGAACCATCAAACAGGCAAGGCGTAAATCCAGGACTAAGATTGAATCTTACGACACCGGCTCTGATTGACTACAGCTCAGCGTTTAATACCATAGTGCCCTCAAAGCTCATCCCTAAGCTAAGGACCCTGAGACCCAATACCTCCCTCTACAATGGATCCTGGACTTTCTGATGGGCCACCTCCAGGTGTAGGCAACAACACATCTGCCACGCTGATCCTCAACACGGGGGCCCCTCAGGGGAGCGTGCTTAGTCCCCTCCTATAAACCCTGTTCACCCACGACTCCTTGGTGTCCACATCACCAACAAACTATTATGGTCCAAACACACCAAGATAGTTGTGAAGAGGGCACGACAACACCTTTTCCCCCTCAGGAGACTGAAAAGATTTGGCATGGGTTCTCAGATCCTCAAAAGGTTATACAACTGTACCATCGAGAGCATCCTGACTGGTTGCATCATTGCCTGGTACAGTACGGCAACCGCTCAGCATCCGACCGCAAGGCGCTACAGAGGGTAGTGCGTACGGTCCAGTACATTACTGGGGCCAAGCTTCCTGCCATCCAGGACCTATATACCAGGCGGTGTCAGAGGAAGGCCCTAAATATTGTCAAAGACTCCAGCCACCCCAGTCATAGACTGTTCTCTCTGCTGCCACTCGGGAAGTGGTACTGGAGTGCCAAGTCTGGGTCCAAAAGGCTCCTTAGGACCCACGTACAGGTATTCGGACACAGCCAATGTCTCCATGAAGGGATAAAATATGGTATTGGTACCACCTAGTGGTCATCAACAGTACTCAGGACTACACCCTCAGAGAGATACAGGGTATTGGTACCACCTAGTGGTCATCAACACTACTACACCCTCAGAGAGATACAGGGTATTGGTACCACCTAGTGGTCATCAACAGTATTACACCCTCAGAGAGATACAGGGTATTGGTTCCACCTAGTGGTCATCAACACTACTACACCCTCAGAGAGATACAGGGTATTGGTACCACCTAGTGGTCATCAACACTACTACACCCCCAGAGAGATACAGGGTATTGGTACCACCTAGTGGTCATCAACACTACTACACCCTCAGAG